>NC_045555.1:15727903-15995403 GCF_009769535.1 Thamnophis elegans | reverse complement strand
CTTGCGAGTGTCAACTAAGCATCCCTGGCCTGCTCTCGAGTTGCCATAGACAAGGGGATGGGAAACTGACGATGTAGCACGTCAGCTACAAACAGAAGCACATTCCAGGCATATTTTTCTCAAGGCTGTCTCCCAGGTTACCCACAGCAACCGCAGGGGAGTGATCTCTACAGCCTGCAAAAGTGTTCATTGGAGAATGTGATTTATGACAACCCTGTGGGGAGGGGGGAAACAGGGTCACAATTGGACCGTAAATTACATGAGGTCAGAGTTGGCTCCACTTGGGTATGTGCCGATATGTTGTTCCTAATAAATAACTGGATTTCTTTTGAAGCTTGGCTCCAGGCTCGTGATTTAATTAGGGCATCCATGGGATCCCTGACACCGAGAAGCGAAGTCCATGGGGAAGCCAGATTCACTTCATAACCAGGACTAACTTGGCAACAGACAATGAAGCCCTCTGTCACTTGAGAATTCAAACCAACAAGCACCTTCCATGTTAATAAGTGTCGATAAGAAAGGTGAAAAAAGTCTGAATAGTCTGGAGTTAGAGAAAGCAGAAGAGAAGGAGAAGAACTGGAGAGAATCACCAAACACCAAGATCTGCAAATAGAAGTCGGACAATTGTGGTGAAAGAAAGCAAAGAGGGCACCAAGATCAACAGGTGTTTTTGGGTGCAACCCACAAACATCTGGACAATGCTCAAATGCCACCAGCATTGACAAAAATCACCATCAGTCAATTTCAAAAGTCAGCTTTGCTTAGAACTTGACTTTTAACTCTATGAAATATCGCAAATCCTCCGGGACGTCATTATGAGTCAAGATTGCTCACTTCAAGGCAATGGTTTGTCTTCTGACCACCTTCGTCCACCCTGCAAAACATTTTTCTCTACAATCATTTAAATCATCCCAAATGCTTTCTCACACAAATAAGGAATAGTGCAACTTTGAACGGTCACTAAATGAAGTGTTGTAAATTGAGGACTACTTGTATTACCTGAACCAAACACAACGCTCACATGCTGTCTGAATTCGGTTTCATCCCTTACGAGGTTCATTTGGCCATTGCACATACAAAAAGAGACCGGGGAAAGGGGAAAGCAATGGACAGGAACTTTGAAATATTAAGAGGAAGGGAGGAAGAAAGGAAACTGGATGGAAGAAAGGAAAGTGGGAGAGATGGTGGGAGGGAGGAAGGAAAGTAGATGGAAGAAAGGAAAGCGAGTGGGAGGGAGGAAACTAGAGGGAAGAAAGTGGGATGGAGGGAGAGAGGGAGGGAAGGAAGGCAATTAGATGGAGGAAAGAAAAGAGGGAGTGAGGAAGGAAACTGGATGAAAGAAAGGAAAGCGGGAGAGAGGAAGGGAGGGAGGAAGGAAGAAAAGAAGGAAGAAAACTAGATGGAAGAAAGTGGGATGGAGGGAGAGAGGGAAGGAAGGAAATTAGATGGAAGAAAGGAAAGAGGGAGGGAGAGAGGAAGGAGAGTGGGAGGGAGGAAGGAAACTGGATGGAAGAAAGGAAAGCGGGATGGAGGGAGAGAGGGAGGAAGGAAACTGGATGGAAGAAAGGAAAGCGGGATGGAGGGAGAGAGGGAGAGAGGGAGAGAAAGGAAATTAGATGGAAGAAAGGAAAGAGGGATGGAGGGAGAGAGGAGGGAGGGAGGGAGGGAGGGAAGGACCACCTGTTACTGTCACATTGTTTATCATAACATTTGTTGTATTCATTTCTTGATTAGTCACTCCTCTCTCTTCCTTTTCATTTCTTATATCTGAAATTCAATTCCAGCCAAGCTGGGCAAACAGCCAGCCAATTTTGGACTGGCTGCCAACAGAACCGAATTTGTGCTGGGCATGTTGCAATTTGCTTTCCAGAAAACTTCAGAAAGGACTACGAAAGCAAATCTTCTCCTCTATTTGGCCACCTCCTGGCCACGCTTCCTTAATGCAGAAAATTGACACATGCTACCTGGACTGTAACTCCACCTCTCTTGAGGATGGTGACATTATCCGGGTGGTGCACTGATCCAAACAGTGGCAGAGTTTACAATCCAAAGGTCTGGATTTCTGTTTTCCCACTTCGGACGTTGAAACTCTATAAGCTTGGATGATGATGATGATCATGGTTATTTTGACCCTCTGAAGCTACGATCAATTTCTTTAACCTGCTACAATCTATTCCTCATGTCACTTCTCCCCCTACTAGTCAGAAGCACATGAAGAACAGAACAACAAGAGTTGGAATGGATCTCAGAGGTCTTCCTAGTCTAACCTCCTACTCAAGGAGGCGACCCTATCCCCTTTCAGACAAATCATTGTCTAATGTCTTCTCAAAAAAAGAGGGTAACAGGAATACCCTGTTACCCTGAAAATAAGCCCTCCTCAGATAATAAGCCCAATTGGGGCTTATAATCGAGCACATGTGCTAAAATAAGCCCTCCCCGAAAATATTGCAACACAGCAACAGCCATGAGGTGACCACACTCGCCGCCTTGTGCACCTCAAAAATAATAAGACCTTGCCAAAAATAAGGCCAAAAGGGGTCAAAAGAAAATAAGGCCCTGTCTTATTTTTGGGAAAACACGGTAGTTGTGGTCAAAGTAGAAAGAATAATTGCTTCAGCTAATTGGAGATCAAGGCTTCTTTGCACATCTAAGTCTTTTAAGAGTCAACCATGTCATAATCAGATCACAATTGATCAGGAACAATTCGGCAAGGAAAGACAGTGAGAAATCGAACCCACTTTGGGTTCGAAATGGCACCGATACACGAGATCTCCGTGCCCAAATCCTCAATGCTTCAAGAATGTAAATGGGAGGGTTTTTCCCAAAGTCTGGCAAGCAAAACTCAGTGATGAATTTTCAGAATCATCTTCTCTTCTAATGTTGAAGCGTAACAGCAGGGGCTAAACGGTCCAGAGGCTTGATGATGGGGAGAAAACGGAGCAATTTAGGGCTGTTGCAAAACCTGCTGAAGCGCCCCGGACAAAAGGCCCGTTCCCCCTTCCCAGATTTTCTTCACCATGGTTACCCAAACCCAATAAATCAAGGACAAAAGCATTTGGTCCGAGGTCTGGTTTTAAGCGTGCAGGTTTCCCCAAACAAAATCGCCCCAGGGAAGACGACCACCGGGTTTCAAACCAGAACTCCAAGACAACCCCCAGATGTATTTTAATCACGACAGCAACAACAACCATCTGACAAGCATCCTCTACAAATAAAACGATCGGCTGCAGCTTGCCAGGGAAGTGAATAGATAGATAGTCCCTTCCCTTCCCTTCTTCGGCATCTGACACACTTCTACCCACAATGCTTTCCCTCCCTCCCTCCTTCCTTCCCTCTCTCTCCTGTGTCACGCACGTGCACACACTTCTCCCCCCCCCACCGCCCCCCACACACCACACCACCCTCGGAGTGGCTAGACCGGAGCACACACACCCTGAAACTCCCCACATGCCTCTTCCCCCACCCCCTCTGAAGACAGCAACTTACCCACAAGTTATTTTTCATTCAAAACCTTAACCGGCTTTTGCATGCCACCGTGGGGAGGGAGGGCTGGGTTTTCTCCCTCCCTTTTCTTCACGGGCATAGAGGAGAGGAGGAGGAGGGGAGGAGGAGGAGGAAGGGGGAAAGAGCCAGGCCCATATGGCTGGGAAGACTTGGAGCGGCAATCATGTGGTCCAGAACAAAGAAAAATAGGGGGCTACCTTAATCTCGGGACCAAGCAGCTTGGAGCTATTTGCAAGCCTGGGTTGGTTCCCCCCTGAAGGATGGGCATCCTGCTCGCTGCTGCTCAATGGCTTTCTTTTTTCCCCCCTTCTTCTTCTTCTTCTCCTTCCCCTGTCCAGCACACACACACACACAAACACTCACACACCCATCAATTATGCATTGCTTGTCTCCCGGTTTCCAGGCGAAACCAATCACAGATGGAGCCTTGCTAATGGGCTCCCGCTGTACTTGCCAAGCGGTGATTTGTGTTTCCAGCAACAACCCTCCCGAGACAATGAAAAGAGAATCAGGTTCGGCTTGCCAACTTCCCACGTCTGCGCGGACAGACCTGAAAGGAGCAAGGGGGCACTGGCTAGACTCCCGCCAGGCAGGAATGGGGTGGTGGGGTTGAGGAGCAGGGAGGGAGGGAGGCTCCTGGACTCCGCTCTCCCTCCCGCCCACAAGGAGCTGGGGAGGGGGGGATCCCAACCAAGCCCACCAAACCCCTCGGAAAAGTCTCACCTCTGCTGCGTCTTCCTGGCAGGGACGCTTTCTTTCTGGAGTGTCTAAAAGCCTGTTCTGGTCCTCGCCCATTCTATCCATCACTTACGCGGGCGTCTCAATGCATGAGACCCCCTCCACCAACATAGATACACGCGCGAGACAAGCCGACACAGTCCCTTTGCCAAAAAGGGGGAGAGAGAGAGAAGGAGGAAAGGAAACCCAAGGATCTCGCATTTCAAACTTGCCAGGAGGGGTGGGGGAAGATTGGGACAAAGAGCTGGCTCCCCAGGACTCAGCCAAGGAACAAGAGAGAGAATCCTCTGCCATCAATTCATCAGGAAGCCACACTTGTTTGAGCGTGCTAGCAAACCGTTACAGGGGGTCCTGTCTCAAAAGGACTCCCATTTGAGACACCACCGTTGGCCGACAGGATCTCCCGCACCCACCCATCCACCCACCCTTCAGAGATACCGTTGATGAAATCTATCCAAGTCGTCATGTTAAGTGAAGCGCCCGGAGGACGGAGGTTCTGCTTTTGGGAGAAGGTGCAGGTGCTGTTCAGGGCTTCCAGCATGAAGCTGGGATTCCACCCCCCCCCCGGAAAGGAAGGAATGAAGGGGTTAGGGGCCACCTGTACAAAAGGGGGGACACATTCATCTTGGCAGATGATTTGGGCAGGGAGAAGAAAAGGAAGCTGGTTGTTATCTCCTTTAGAACGGCATCTGAAAATTAGGTTGGGCTGCAGCTGACTATTAGTCTGACTGTATTCATCACGTAGAGCCCTTGGGAAAATCCAATGTTTACTCTAGTTTATATTCGTTAATTCTTTAAATGAGAAGTAGTGGCAGTTCAGGGTCTGCCTATTTCATTCTTCTAGAACCAGATTTTTGATATGGTTAAATGACTAAATCAATAAAGGTCTATTCTATTCCATTCCATTCCATTCTAATTATTTTATATCTATTCTATTCTTTTTCTATTCAATTTCATTCTATTCTTCATTTCATTCTATTCTTCATTCAACTCCATTCCATTCCTTTCCATTCTCTGTTCTGTTCTATTCCATTCCATTCTCTGTTCTGTTCTGTTCCATTCAATTCTTCATTCCATTCTATTCCATTCCATTCTCTCTTGTGTTGTGTTGTGTTCTATTCTATTCTTTTTCTATTCCAATCGATTCTATTCTTCATTCCATTCTATTCCATTCCCTGTTTTTTTTTGTTCTGTTCTGTTCTGTTCTGTTCTATTCTGTTCTGTTCCGTTCCGTTCCATTCCATTCTTCATTCCATTCCATTTTCTGTTCTGTTCTCTCTCCCCTCTCTCTTCTGCTCTACATTCTGTTCTGTACTATTATTATCTAGCAACATGGAAGCATCTCATTAACTCAAGGTGAGGTCAAGAAAACTAAACAGGGATGACCTGGCTAGTGCTTAGATGGGAAAAGAGCAGGAAGCTATGAATCATAAACTAAATTGGGAAGTTGATAACACATCCTGGAAGACCACCATTAAGAAAATCACGTGGAGACATTCATGAAGTCAACATGTGCTTCATGGAAAGGCGATATTTCTTTTGACATTATTCTTGAAGACACATAACAGGAAAGGATCAATAGTCTTTTACGCCTGAAGAAAGCATGGAATTCTACAGCAATCAAATTCAGAAAATCTTCAATTGGATTCTCATTATCTTGATAACCCCACTACTCTTATCTCCTGAGAAAATAATAAGCATGGTATTTAAAACATGACCTCATATTCCAGATTCCATTCCATGTTGGAATTCCAACCCTTTAATATGTGCAAATAGAGTTTAAACTCTCAGAGAAGACAGAGAACTGGTGAGGGATGAGTTTGGATCATTGGGATGGCATCTAATGCTCTGTAAAGTTCAATTTACCTTTGGTGCTATCAGAACAAATATTAGCTTAGTGCAGTTACTCATCACTCAAAAGTTCAATGGGTCACTGAATTCAGTCCATTTCCTCTGCAGAATCTGGATAGCCTGGCCGAACTTTAGAATGTCTGAATTGATTAAAATAGACTGTACATAGAGTCTGATGCAAACAATGTAATGCCCCTAAAATTGCTAGTCTCAATTCAGGAACAAATCTGATTTGCATGAGAAACCTACAGTAAGTTCAGAATGATGCAATGTCTTAAACTAACTCCTGACCTTGAGATTGTCATACCCAGAGCTGTAAACCGACACAAAGCACATCACTTATTCATTACATTATTGTGGTTTCAATTCATTCATCCTTTGCTTTGAAGTTCTCGCTTTCAAGTCAAGTTCTTACTGACTTCAGAGAGATCTCCTTACTTTCATCTTAGCAATGGGTCCGAAGTGGTTTCCCACTGTTAAATTTCTTTTCACCCCTACCTTTCCGTCAAGAATCCAGTTATGACATCTCCTGCTGGTCTCTAATATAAGTATTAACAGGCTCTAAATATTCACACATAGCTTTAAAAAATAACTCAACTAAGCTTACCAACACCGGTCAGATAATTGTGACTATTATTTGTTTACCTGGTGCATTATCTTGGTTTTATGGATTGTATCCTGTATGAAATTATCTGGGGAGTGGACTGTGTGTGTGTATGTTTGTGTGTGTGTGTGTGTGCATGAGAGAGAGATACATAGATGATAGATAGATAGATAGATAGTAGATAGATAGATAGATAGATAGATAGATAGATAGATAGATAGATAGGTTAGAGATAGATAAATAGACAGAAGGATGGATGGATGCGTTAGAGATAGCTAGCTAGCTAGCTAGCTAGCTAGCTAGATAGATAGATAGATAGATAATGATGATAGATAGATAGAAATGGATGAGAGTTAGATATAGATAGACAGACTGACAAACAGATCAGACAGCTTTATGATAACTAGAAAATGAGTGGTCCTAACATCCAAAATAAGGGCCATAAACTGGAAATCAGTACAGTACAGCTTCACATGCAATAATCAACCCTGTTTTTGGAAGGGCAGATACTAATATTACCAATGCTCAGTTTGTCCTTACTGTTCAATATAGCTTTTTTTTAAAAAAATGTATTTCAATATCTCACAAAGAAGTGGAGTCAACCTATTCTCCAAAGAACCAGAAGGCAGGAGAAGACGCAACAGATGAAAACTAATCAAGGAGAGAAGCAACCTAGAATGAAGAACTCTTCTGACAGTGAGTACAATTAACTAGTGGAACAGCTTGCCTTCAGAAATACAATGCTTCCCAGAAGATCTGAATGTGCCCTTCTATTTTCCATGATAAAAGTTGGCTGACCCTCTAAAGTTGGCCAATAACTGGGATTAGACATGAGATTTCTCATAGAACTACCAAATATCCTTCTATTAGAATATTGCCTACTCAAGTCCTTCTGATAATCTTGTGTGTTTATCATTATTTTTACCTACAGACCTGTTACTAAAGATAACAGTTCCCCTCACACATATGTGCTAGTCATTCCCGACTCTAGGGAACGGTGCTCATCTCCGTTTCAAAGCCGAAGAGCCAGTGTTGTTCAAAGACGTCATCTAGCTGGCATGACTAAACGTCGAAGGTGCACGGAACACTGTTACCTTCCCACCAAAGGTAGTCCCTATTTTTCTACTCACATTTTTCAATGCTTTCAAACTGCTAGGTTGGCAGCAGCTGAGACAAGTAATGGGAGCTCACTCTTACGCAGCGCTAGGGATTCGAACCGCCGAACTGCCGACCTTTTGATCAACAAGCTGAGCAGCTTAGCCACTGAGCTACTGCGTCCCTGCGACCTGTTAGTAACAGATGCAAATTCTGACCTCCCACTTTAATATTTTATACCAAGGGCTTTTGATTGAATGTATTTCCCCTTGATGTTTGCACCATTTTTCCATCTCCTCCTGTGAAAAAGACTTTTGGACTTCATGTTTAAATCTCTTTAAGGATATCCCAACCGCTTCTCTCTTATCTTTTGAAGTGGACATGTTTTAGAGATGTCAGCTGCCTAACTAGAAATAATGTACTTGCTTTTCCTCTGAGAAATCTACAGTAGGTTTCTAATCCCACGTTGCTTCTCAAAATACCAGCTTCTCTGATGACATTTGAGTCACCGCTGTCAGAAGAATCTGGCAGCCTATCTAACTGGATTAAAACCTACTTCACAGCGTATTGCATTTTTTAAAAAAAATTCAAGCTTTTTATTTTTTATTACAAATTTTGACATGATTTATAAACAAAGTGTTATCAGGGTTTTTCCTTTTATATCCGCTCATATACGACAATCCATTTTATATCATAATTCTGCTTTCAATCTCAGCCACATTATTCTCTTTCCATATTTTTAATCTTAAACTTTTTCTTCTTAGTACATAAACAATATCATTAATTGCCCCTTCAAAGTTAAACCAAATTATCATTTCTATTTCATCTGTTGGTTTATTTTACTGTAAGTAGCATTCATCATCAACTTCAGTTTTTACATAGAGAGCATTTAACTTAATTAATTATCCACAATTAAAAATGTTACTATGATTCCCTTAAATCTTAGTTGGCTATATACCATTAACAATATTAATATTTCCCTTTAATCTACTAATATATCCCTTCTTTCCCTTTCTCCTCCTCTAACCATTTTTCTTGGTCTCTCAAAGATTCCACTTCTTATTAATTTTCTTCTCTTCTCCCATTCTCCTATTTTTTTTTTTTTCTTTTTATAATTATTGTATCTTTCTTCAAAATGCCTTTTCTCACTTTTAATTTATTGTTCTAGCACAATGATGGCAACCCTTTTTCTTACAGCATGTCAAAATTTGGCACATGCGTGGACTATTGCACACACGAACGTGCCCTCTCAATCTCCCCGCCCACCTGCACATGAGCGTGCGACACCTAGGCATGCGCGTGCGACACCCCCAGGTTCCGGAGGCCTTTCCGAAGCCTGAGGAAGGTGAAAACAGCTTCCCCTGGCCCCCGGGGGCCCTCTGAAAGCTGGAAACTTCCAGTTGGCCCATTGGGGCCATTTCCCCCCCCCCAGTCTCCAGAGGCTTTCCTGAAGCCTGGGGAGGGCGAAAAATCAGCTGTCCGCCCCATAGTTGACGGATGGTTTGCTACCAAATATGGCTCCACGTGCCACCTGTGGCATGCATGTGATAGTTGACGGATGGTTTGCGCCCCATAGTTGACGGATGGTTTGCTACCAAATATGGCTCCACGTGCCACCTGTGGCATGCATGTGATAGTTGACGGATGGTTTGCGCCCCATAGTTGACGGATGGTTTGCTACCAAATATGGCTCCACGTGCCACCTGTGGCATGCATGTGATAGTTGACGGATGGTTTGCGCCCCATAGTTGACGGATGGTTTGCTACCAAATATGGCTCCACGTGCCACCTGTGGCATGCATGTGATAGTTGACGGATGGTTTGCGCCCCATAGTTGACGGATGGTTTGCTACCAAATATGGCTCCACGTGCCACCTGTGGCATGCATGTGATAGGTTCGCCATCACGGTTCTAACAGTTTTCCCCAGAGTTTTTTCCAGTCTTTTCACACTATTCCCTTCTTAAAGCATATTGCATTTGAACTACAGTGGTTTATCACTGGCAGCAATTAATCATAAAGGAGGTCCCCACTTTTCCAGGTCAAATTCCCAAGTGCTTCCGCAGATTATTAGATTTAAACTTCAGCTGTGACTGTGTGATGTCAAGTAATGTCACAGGAAAGCAACTCTCAGTAGAAAAGCAAATTGTTCAAAAGAGAACAAGGAATCTTCCGATTTGCACATGGGTCAACTCTTCAGAAGAAGAATTCTGGTAAGGAGCTCTGATGCCGAAGAGAAAAATAAGGCCAGCTGTAGGAAGTTGCCACCCACCCCTCTCCTAGAAGAACGAAATATTCTAGGAAATATTAAAAAGGCAGACTATCACACCTCCCTGGATGAGGAAAGGAGAAACATGCTCCACCTTTGCTAATAGCCCCAGAAAGGCTGGGCCAGCCTATCTACAAACAAAAGACATGGTCCTCAGGACACCATAGGATTAGCCCTCTACCCATCTACCAACGGAAGTTACCACATGGCACCTGGGAGATTACATTACCCAGCAAGATTCAACCAAGCTTGGAACTCAAGACACTACAAAGTTACCCCTGCATGGCCCCATGGGAATCTGACAACCACTCAGAATACATTTCTTACACAGGAACAGGAAGCTCCAAGGCGAGGCCCAAGAGAGGGTATAAATCAATTTGTCTCTCCCTCCCTCCCTCCCTCCTCTCTCTCTCACACACATCTTTTTTTTTGCCCAGGATCTCAAACCATGTGGTCCTGTCCAGCATTAAACCATCTTTTCAAGCAGTCTCCATGTTTCCAGTGTCTTTCTTCCCACTTGGAACTGAACCCAGATGGACGTTTCTTCCAACACAGCCATGCAACACCGTTTTGTCATCTGAAAGAAGAATTCTTATTCTCTCGTTTTCATATTTTTCATGGAATCACCTGCCCTTTTTAATACATTGATTTGAGCCCACCCAAAACAGGAGCTCAAGGGACAACTTTGAGGCTGGTGCAGATAGAATCCAAAAGAAGTTGGAAGAACCTTCTAGTTGTACATCGTTACAATAAAAAAACAAAAATGTTATTGTATCATTTGATGGTGCAATGATTAGAATGCAGCACTGCAAGCAGTTCGATCCTGACAGGCTCAAGGTTGACTCCGCCTTCCATCCTTCCGAGGTGGGTAAAATGAGGATCCAGAATGTTGGGGGCAATAGGACGACTCTGTAAATTGCCTAGAGAGGGCTGGGAAGCACTGTGAAGTGGTATATGTCTAAATGCTATTGCTGTCTATCATGTATCTATCATCAATCATCCATTGTTCATCCATCCATGCATCCATGTCTGTCTCTCTGTCTCTCTGTCTCTCTTTCTCTCTGGTGGCGCAGTGGTTAGAATGCAGTATTGCAGGTTAATTCTGCCAACTGTCAGCAGTTTGATCCTGAGCAACTGAAGCTTGACTCAGCCTTCCATCCTTCCGAGGTGGGTAAAATGAGGACCCAGATTGTTGGGGGAAATTTGCTGACTCTGTAAACCCCTTAGAGGGGGCTATAAAGCACAGTGAAACGGTAAGTGCTATTGCAATTTTCATTGCTCATTTGCATCAAGTTTGGATTTTCCGGTGAGGTGTGTATACTAAACGGTGGTGTGGTGGCAAAAGATTTAGGAACCCCTGCTGTAAGAGATTAAGGCACATGTAGTCCTCAATTTATAACCATTCATTTAGTGACCGTTCAAAGTTACAACAGCACTGAAAAAAGTGACTCCTGACTATTTTTCAAACATGAGGCCATTGCAGCATCCCCATCGTCAGGTGATCAAAATTCAAATGCTTGACAATGACTCACATTTATGACGGTTGCCATGTCCCAGGGTCACATGATCCCCTCTTGTGACCTTCAGACAAGCAAACTCAATGGAGAAGCTAGATTCAACCATGTTATTAACTGAACAACTGCCGCGATTCACTTAACAACTGTAGCAAGAAAAGTCGTAAAATGAAGAAAAACCCACTTGACAAATTTCTCACTAAGCAACACACATTTTGGGCTCAATTACGGTCATAAGTGGAGGACTACCTACATTTTATTGGGGTTACAGTTGGCCAGCCTCCCCCCCACAAAAAAATCATGAAATATTCATCAACATCTCAAAAAAAACAAAAACCAACGCAGATTGAAAGCAGAGAAGATTTTAAAAAGTTGCTGAACAGTTTTTTAAAAATGTGAAGTTAAAATCCTATTTTTAACGAGAAAGATGAGCTTGCTTAGTTTTGCATAATTCATTGCACGTTCATTTTGGATCAATATTTTATCTTTAGAGGAGCAGTGGCTGAAAACTCTGACTGGTTCATTCAGGCAAAGTCCTGACAGTTTTCTCAACTGCAACTCAACTGCATTTTGGGCTTTGCAAGGACAAGTGTGAGCTCTAATAGTGACCGAACGTTGCGCACACCAGCTAATAAACTGGTGCAAGTAAACCCTAAACCCTGCCACACCGTACTCTAGGGTTGTGATGGCGAACCTATGGCACGCGTGTCAAAGGTGGCACGCAAAACCCTCTCTGTGGGCACGTGCACTATCATCAACTGCTCTTCAAGATTTTGGCGCTCCGCCACATGTGCATTCCACTTTGGGTACTTGGTACTGAAAAGGTTCCCCATCACTGCTTTAGGGAATTAAGAGTGCCGGGAGAAATATCAATACACTCAGATATGTAGATGATACCACTCTAGTGGCAGAAAGGGAAGAAGAACTAAAGAGCCTCTTGATGTGGGTGAAGGAGGAGAGTGCAAAAGTTGGCTTGAAACCATAACATTAAGAAAACTAGGATTGTGGCATCCGGCCCTCTCAGTTCCTGGCAAATAGATGGGGAAGAAATGGAGGTAGTGACAGATTTTATTTTCCTGGGCTCCAAGATCACCGCAGATGGGGACTGCAGCCAAGAAATTAAAAGACACTTGCTCCTGGGGAGGAAAGCTATGGCAAATCTGGACAGCATCCTAAAAAGCAGAGACATCACCCTGCCAACAAAAGTGTGTATAGTCAAGGCTGTGATTTTCCCAGTTGCAATGTATCAATGTGAAAGTTGGAACATAAGGAAGGCTGAATGGCAAAGAATGGAGGCCTTTGAACTATGGTGCTGGAGAAGACTCCTGCGAGTCCCTTGGATTGCAAGATGATCAAACCAGTCAGTCCTAGAGGAGATCAACCCTGACTGCTCTTTAGAAGGCCAGATCTTGAAGATGAAACTCAAATAATTTGGCCACCTAATGAGAAGGAAGGACTCACTGGAGAAGAGCTTAATGCTGGGAAAGATGGAGGGCAAAAGAAGTAGTAATTAAACTGCTTCAAACTCGATTGCAGAAAATACGACATCAGCAACAGAGTGGTCAACGCTTGGAATACTCTACCTGACTCCATTGTTACATCATCAAACCCTCACAGCTTCTATCTCAAAATGTCTACCATGGACTTCACCCCATTCCTAAGAGGTCCGTAAAGGGGGCGTGCATAAGTGCACCAGCGTGCCTACTGTCCCTGTCTTACTGTTCCCATTAATCTGTATTTACTTCCTTTGCTCATGTTTATGTTCATACCTATTCTTGTTATCTTATACATGTTTGACAAACAAACAAACAAACAAACAAATAAATAAAATAAAAGACAAGCTATCCCCAAAAAAACCCAAGAGAAGGGAACACTGGTCTCTTCGGAATTAAAGACCTATCTGAAAAGCATTTGCTAAAGTCCTAAAGTTGAAACAGCGGTGAATTAAAAATATACTTTCCAAAAATCTTTCAGGGTCCCCTCCAAAATGACAATATCAACCCAATTCCCAAACTCAGAATTTACGAGAACAAGATTAAAACTGCAATTAACTCGGTCTCTTCTCTCTTTAGTAATTATTCATATACCATTTTTTTTCTTTTGCCGATAATAACTCCATGCTCCAGGCTGTCTGCCTGCAAAAGCTAGGACAGAGACAGGAACCTTGCTAAATTGACTTTTCTGGCTACTCTTCTGCTTCCAGAGTTGTTTTCAAGGGCAGATGTCTAATGCTAGATGAGCAAAACGACAAGGCAATTAAAGACGAGTGTTCTGTCAGAAAAAGTACTCAAGGCTCTATGTCAGCATTTACTCTCACTGCAAGACTGTGCAAATTTAACTTTGGATTGTCCATTACAGAAGATTATGAAAATCATATATCCAACGAGGGCCATGCTTATGGTTTCCAACGTAAACTACTACTAGATAAAGTAGAAAAATGTGGGAGACAGCATCACCACCGGATAGATTCGTAACTGGCTGACCAACAACACCCAATATGTATTCCTCAATGGAACTGCATCTACATGGAGGGAAGTATGCAGTGGAGTACCCCAAAGCTCTGTTTTAGGCCCAGTCCTCTTCAACATCTTCATCAATGATTTGGACAAGGGGATAAATAGGGAACTCATCAAATTTGCAGATGACACCAACCTGGCAGGAATAGCCAACACTCCAGAAGATAGGCTTAAGATACAGAAAGATCTTGACAGACTTGAGCATTGGGTGCTATCTAACAAAATAAAATTCAATGGTGAAAAAACTAAGGTTCTATATTTAGGCAAGAAAAACAAAATCCACAGGTACAGTATATGTGATATCTTCCTCAATAGTATTAACTGTGAAAGGGATCTTGGGAGCCCTAGGGGACAACCATTTAAATATGAGCCAGCTGTGTGTAATAGCTGCCAAAAAAGCCAACACAGTTCTAGACTGCATAAACAGAGGGATAGAATCAAGATCACGTGAAGTGTTAATATCACTTTATAATGCCTTGGTAAGGCCACACTTGGATTACTGCATTCAGTTTTGGTCGCCACGATGTAAAAAAAGATGTCAAGACTCTAGAAATGAGTGCAGAGAAGAGCAACAAAGATGATTAGAGAGGACTGGAAGCTAAAACATATGAAGAACGGTTGCAGGAACTGGGTATGTCTAGTTTAATGGAAAGAAGGACTAGGGAGTTATGATAGCAGTGTTCTAATATCTCAGGGGCTGCCACAAGAAGAGGGAGCAAAGCTATTCTCCAAAGAACCTGAGGGTAGGACAAGAAGCAATGCGTGGAAACTAATCAAGGAGAGAAACAACTTAGAACTAAGGAGAAATTTCCTGACAGTTAGAACAATCTATCAGTGGAACAACTTGCCTCCAGACGTTGTGAATGCCCCAACACTGGAAGTCTTTAAGAAGATGTTGGATAGCCATTTGTCTGAAACGGTATAGGATTTCCTGCCTAAGCAGGGGGTTGGACTAGAAGACCTCCAAGGTCCCTTCCAAATCTATTCTATTCTGGTTATTTCTCCACAAAATAATATGGATAATTTAGGTTTGTTATGGATAATAATTTGTTCCTGGCATTTGGTGGGAAAGTTTATCGAAAGTTGTTGAAAATAAAAATAAATAGTTCCTCTTAAATCACCTCTACCAACATGCGTGTGGATACTGTTCAAAGCTAAGTGTCTGTTTTTGTTTGACTCTGACAAATTAGCCATTGTAGTGTCTGTGGAGATTCTCAGTCATCCAGGTCATGGTTGTCCCAAAGGTGCTTTTTCAGGAGGCAACTGGACTTTTCTTTTCTTTTTTCTTTGAAGACGTTTTGCTTCTCACCCAAGAAGCTTTTTCAGTTCTGACTGGATGGTGGGGAATGAAAGGACTTATACTCCTTGCAGACAGCTGGTCATTTGGTCCTTTTTAGAGAGTCATTGAGGCCACTTGGAGGTTTATCTGTGTCCTCAGGGTCACCTGAATAGTGCAAATGGTTCTTGTAATCTGCATTTTAGGAAATCTGTTCAGACTCTCACACCATTCAAAGGGTGCTCATCCCAAAGTGCAAGCCTAAAAGCCTATGACCCTGAGGACACAGCTAAACCTCCAAGTGGCCTCAATGGCACTGAAAGGTTTCTTCCAGCCTTATGATTCTGTGTTCTATATTTTGTAGAGTTCTCTATCCAGGTTGGGACACAAGGACCAATCTGCCATGTTATTAAGGCAGAAGTCCAGGCTTCAGAGCTTAACAATCAGCCTGAGTTAATATAGAAGGCTTTAGAGGTGATTGTTGTAGCTTGCTAGCAGCTAACAGAGCTGGTGGTAGACTCAGAGAGTGAGGAGGTTGGGGAGGAACATGGGCCAGTCCTGGAGTCTGGGGAAGGCTCTGATGAGCGCTCTGCATCGAAGACAGAGATGGGGCCAGGGCCGTCCGAAAGTTATCAGCTGCCTTCGGAGTTTGAGATCAGTGGGGCAGAAGAACAATTGGAGCCTGTTCCCAGTGTATGCTTGCGCAGAGCTGGCAGGTGAAGGGAATAGCTAAGGAACAAGGGTCGACTCAGGAGTAAAGCCATAGGTGGACAGTGAATGGCCCCTCCCATAGGGAATAAAGAAGAGCGAAAGGGAAGTGGAGTTTGCAGGAGACAATTAGTTCACTTAATTAATGTGAGGATTGTTCATGACTCTCAGAGACTCCCTGCCAAGTATTTTCTTGTACACTGTTGTGTTTGAAAGACATTGGTCTGGCAGCTCTCCAAGCCTGATAAATCTTTGGTTGAAAGACTGTTTGCTGGGACTTTGCTAGATGTGAATGAGAAGAATTCACATTAGCTTAATAAAAAGGGATTTTGTCGGGGACAAGAAGTCTGCTTCGTGATTTGGTGAAGCCTAGATCAGAACAGTGATATCTTAGACTGGGATACATAAGGAGAATCTCATACTACCCTTTCCATCTCTCCTTTGGCTAGGTAAGAAAACACCATCCCTTCTTTAACAAGCTCAAGCTGAGGAATGTTCTCTTCATTTATTGATGCAGTATTAAAAGAAGAATCAGAGAAAAGTCAAATTGATGTAAACGTTTCTTGTTTAAATGACGAGGTTCATTTTCCTCCAACATCTGCCATTCCCCCGTTTCTATGACGCTGAAAGCTACATAATAAAACTTTTGATCTTAAAAAAAAACCTTACACTTCTTCCCTAGGAGGAAATTATTTTTAAAATTGCAACTGCATTTGCTGGGAAAAGAACCACGGGTTCTACCAATATAGGAAAGGTGTTTCAATTCCCGGAAGCAATTTGATAGAAAGTGGGGTCCTTTAATATGGGAGTATTTTACTACTGTGAATAAAGCAACTTCCTCTGGGTTGGAATAGAATTTGGCAGGGTTTCTAATTATTACTTTAAAAAATCCTTTTATTAGTATTATTATTATGTTTTGATAAAACACAGGAGATAAAAATAAAAAATATTTAATAGCATAAATGTGTTGTGGTCTGCCAAAGGGCAGCAGAGCTGGCAGCAGAGTTGGACAGTGAGGATGTTGGGGAGGAACATGGGCCAGTCCTGGAGTCTGGGGAAGGCTCTGATGAGGGCTCTGTGTCAGAGGCAGAAAGGGGGCCAGGGCCGTCTGACAGTTATCAGTTGCCTTCGGAGTCAGACATCAGTGAGGCAGATGAACAGCTGGAGCCTGTTCCCAATGTGTGAATGCACAGAGTTGCCAGCTAAGGAAAAGGGTCGACTTGGGAGTAAGGCCATAGGTGGGTGGTGAATGGCCCCTCCCATAGGGAATAAAAAAGGAGCGAAAGGGGAGGGGAGTTCATTCCTGCATTCTTGCCAAGTATTGCAGCGTCTGAAAGATATCGGCCTGGTCACTCTCCAAGCCTGATAAAGGTTGGCAATTGTGAATTCTCTTGAAAGACTGTGGGAGAGGAAAGACTTTGCTGGGGAGGAATTTGCTGTCAATTAAATAAAAGGGGTTTACCGGGACAAGGACTTGGCTTCATGCTGCTGGGGAAGCCTAGGTTGGAACACATATAACCATTCTTACCTTTCAAAATGTTAGATATGCATTGGTCTTCTAGCCCTTATAAGAATCTTGCAGGATTGGTTAGCATAATTCCTAAGTCAAGATGGGGAATTTGGGCTAAAAAAAAAATATCCCTTCCTGAGATTTCATGACAGAGGAAAACTTGCAGAACTGTGGACTTCTAGATTGCTTGTCTCTCTTACTGCTCTACACTTTTACTACTCTAATATTAGGATTGAAGATGATAGATAGATAGATAGATAGATAGTAGATAGATAGATAGATAGGTAGGTAGGTAGGTAGGTAGGTAGGTAGGTAGGCAGGCAGGCAGGCAGGCAGCAGGCAGGCAGGCAGGCAGGCAGGCAGGCAGGCAGATAGATAGATATACAGACAGATATAGATGATAGATACAGATTATATATACAGACAGACAGATAGAAGACAGAAGACCAATACAAATAGAAGATATAGATGAGAGAAAGAGAGAGAGACAGAGAGAGAGAGAGAGAGAGAGAGACAGACAGACAGACACAGACAGACAGAGATAAAGGTTCCCCTCAGACATATGTGCTAGTTGTTCCCAATTCTAGGTGGCATGCTCATCTCCGTTTCAAAAGCTGAAGAGCCAGAGCTATCCGAAGACGTCTCTGTGGTCATGTGGCCAGTATGACTAAACGCCGAAGGCATACAGAACGCTGTTACCTTCCTACCAAAGGTGGTTCCTATTTTTTCTACTTGCATTTTTATGTGCTTTCAAACTACTAGGTTGGCAGAAGCTGGGACAAGTAACGGGAGCTCACTCCATTATGGGGCACTGGGGATTCAAATCACCAAACTGCCGAACTTTTGATCGACAAGCTCAGCGTCTTAGCCACTGAGCCACTGCATCCCAACAGATAGAAGACAGATAGATATAAATAGATGATATAAATTACATAGATAGATTAGACAGGAAGATAGATTCCTACTGATCTGATTGAATCTGATTCCACAGCTATTTTAAATCCACTCCACAGAGTTCTACCTGGCCCATAGAATCTCTTTCTAACTACTGAATTATTGTTCAAGGATGCTCTTTCACCCCCTCGGAAACTGTCACTGTGACATTAGTGCATATTCCTTCAGAATTTTCTTGCAATAAGCAAAGAGCATCTAAAGCCCAGCTATATCAACAGAGTATTTTGTTGGTATCGTTGTAATATACAGCCTACAGAAGAATGTTGTAGACTTCTTTGGAGAAAGGAGATTAATATGACATAACATTAAGGGTAATGCCTGTAGTTACACATTTTGGTCCTGGGAGCTGTCCAGATAAAAAGCTATCTTGAAACCTTGGACTACAGCTTAATCCTCTTTTAACTTGACCTCTTAAAAGAATCATGTTTATGTCTGGCCTGCAGCCATATTTTCTTGTGGATCTCAGGCCTGCACACTTTCTATTATTCTACTATGCATTTTTTATTGTGGGAAAATGGGAGGGGGTATTGTACGAAATTAGATGCTATGTAGCCATAACAAAATTCTTTCTAGAAAGCCAAGATCATCCTTAGTCTTTTCACCTCTGCACCTGACCAGAACTGGATGGTGGAACTGCCAGTATGGCAATGGAAGATTGAACCATGTGATGGACTTGTGGGTGTGGGGGCAAGATCATGAACTTTCAACTGGGTGGGGAAAACCAGGACGTTTTCAGATTCAGATTTTCCCAGATGTGCCAACATGGCTCTCTTAATAAATTGGACCTTGGAGCAATACTTTGCCTTGGACTCTGATTTACTTTTGGATGCTATTTGGAACCCTGACATTATGATTTTAGGGGTTTTCATTTGGAGTTTGTGGAAACCTGCAAATGGAAATGGAATCAAGTAGCCATTGTTTTCGATTAAAACAATAGAATTAAAAGTATATTGTTACATTAAAATACATTGGCTTCTGTCCTGTCCAGAAAAGCCACCCACAGTGACTTAAAAGTTAAAAATAAAATACTGCAGTTTGCTAAACGAGAATGGCATTAGTGCAGGTCCTGCAAGAGACTTGAGAAGTTGTTGACTCTTCCTAAAAAAAATGGGGTTACCTTTGCCCTGTTAGCTGTGTTGACGGTACCTTTTCAACGTCAATTCCATCCAATCATCCTTCACTAAAGGTAAAGGTTTCCCCTGTCCAGTTGTGTCCAACTCTAGGGAGCGGTTTCAACTCAGTTTTTTGGCCAAAGGAGCCAACATTGTCCGAAGACACTTCCATGATCATATACAGTATGTGAAAAGCACTCAGAATGCTGTTACTTTCCCAACATCGTTGTTGTTAGTTCCGGCATGACTGAATGCTGAAGGCGCACGGAACGCTGTTACCTTCCCACCAAAGGTGGTTCCTATTTTTCTACTTGCATTTTTACATGGTTCCGAACTGCTTGGTTGGCAGAAGCTGGGACAAATAACGGGAGCTCACTCTGTTACGCGACATTAGAGATTTGTGCCACCGAACTGCTGACCTTTCAATCAACAAACTCAGCATCTTAGCCACTGAGCCACCACATCCCTAGTAACCACAATAATAAAGATCAATTCTTTCGGGATCTACCCAAACCCTCAGGGGCTAGATAAGATCTTGTTTGGTGGAGACAAAAAATGTTATCGAAGATCTACCAATTTTTGACCTGCCAAGATACTAATGAAGAGATGGACAAAAGCCTTCTAACAGTATGGGAGAGAAACCTAGGTTATGAAATTGAAATGGGCAATGGTGGGATCTATGGAGTAAGACCATTAAACTTACAACTTCTACTGCATTCAAAGAAAACATATACAAGATGGTTTATAGGTGGCACTTCCCCCAACGAGATTAGCTAAGATGTTTCCTGGGTTATCTCCATTGTGTTGGAAATGTGGAAGAAAGGATGGCACATTCTACCATATTTGGTGGTCCTGTACTGAGGCCACGAAATATTGGAAAAGGATTAAAAAATGGTTAAAAGAGGTTACCGGGGCAAACATTGAATGGAGACCTGAGAACCTATTACTAAGCATCAAACCAGATAACATAAGCAGTTCAATATGGCATTTGAGCCTGCATATAATTGTGGCCGCAAGAATAACCTATGCACAACTTTGGAAATCCACCACTATACCGCCAAGATGCTTTAATTAAAAAGATCTACGAATGTGCAGAAATGGACAGAATGACGGGTTGGCTGAGGGACAAAGGAGAAACAGAACATTATCTTAGCTGGAACCTATGGTATATGTGGGCGACTAGGAGAACAGCAGGGACCTAAAATGGGGAAAGTTAACATAGGTACCGTAATAGATCCCTGAATCTTGCAATGAGAAGATGTGGCTTAGAGACCTAATAATGAGGAAAGAAAGAAAAACTGGGCTGTGAATGACTGTCACCGTGGGGGGGGGGGGGGTTGTATGTTTAAAACGGCATTTGTATCTGTATGTTCTACTTTATATTGTTATGTATGATTTGTCTTGTTTATGTCATTGTATTTATGTCGCTGTATTGTTTTTTCCGTTTTTTAAAGGTAATAATGTTTAATAAAAATTATATTTAAAAAAAAAAATAAAGATCAATTCTTCTTCTACCAGCATTCCTTACCATAGTTTTCTTTCCTCCAGATTAAATAAATCAGAGCTTTCTTTTTTACATGGTCCTTATTCTTATCAACAAGCATCAAAAGCGCAAAAATGATATGAAGAATACTTGGTAGAAAATCAGAGGAAAAAGACGTTAAGAGAAGGGAGATGGAACAAAGGTTAAAAAATCAAAATCGGAATGAAAGCAGAGAGAATCTCAATAGCGTGTAACGGGGGCAGGGAGATAATTAATGGGATGTTAAGAATTAATTGTAAAATGATATGATAATGCTGTGAAGCTCAGCTTTCCTCCACTTAGCTCCCGTGGAGCAACTCCTGACGAGTCAGAAATAGGAAGCTGTAAGGTTCCTACTGCTTTTTTTCCTCAAGGAATTCAGAAAACACCATTCTCCAGATTCTAAGGAACAGAAATGAAGACAGAGGAGAAAAGTCACACCGGTAGATCTCCCTTTGTGTCCAAATGTCCAAAACATCTGTTGCTGAGCGAGACATTGGTTAAATGAGTTTTGCCCCATTTTACGACTTTTTTGCTGCAGTTGTGAAGCCAATCACTGCAGCTGTTCAGTTAGTAACATGGTTATTAAGTGAATCGGGCTTCCTCGTTGACTTTGCTTGTCAGAAGGTCACAGTGGTTAGAGTGCAGTACTGCAGACTACTTCTGCTAATCACCGGCTGCCAGCAGTTTGGCAGTTCGATGCTGACCAGTTGAAGCTTGACTCAGCCTTCCATCCTTCCGAGGTGGGTAAAATGAGGACCCAAATTGTTGGTGGCCAATAGGCTGATTCTGTAAACTGCTTAGATGGGGCTGTAAAGCCCTGTATATAAGCCTAAGTGTTATTGCTATTGCTATGTCACTTTGCTCTTACTGTTGCTTTTTTGAAAAAAAGAAATCAGATAAATCATGGCTTGGTTTGATCTATATATACCAGACTTCGAATGGTCATTTCCAAAAGAATGTTCCACAATGTCATATTATGGGAGAATATTTTTGTCTTTAGCCACAATAAGAGATGTTTTCTATTCTGGTTAGGAAGAGTTAGTTAGTTAGAACAGTTTGATAGTAGAA
Organism: Thamnophis elegans; assembly: GCF_009769535.1. Taxonomy (NCBI): domain Eukaryota; kingdom Metazoa; phylum Chordata; class Lepidosauria; order Squamata; family Natricidae; genus Thamnophis; species Thamnophis elegans. Next base: position 15,973,161 of record NC_045555.1, on the reverse strand, counting down.
CCAATTAACTGGAGAAGTTGATTCCTTTTGAGTAGAGTGGAAGCTTGACAGGCATCTATTAAGATTGTTTGAATTGCCCTATATATATTAAAGTAACCTGATTGTAAACTGAAAGTGGCAGAAATAAAATTAGATAGGGGAAATATTAGAATATAAATGTTTATAGAATGAATAAAAATAGAAAGATTAGAAGTTTACATGTTAGGCATTTTTTAAATGTATGCTTAAATAATATAATGAGGATTACTTAAATTTGATAAATGTGATAGAGATTACTAACATTGTTAGCATGAATTGGATTAATATGAATGCCTATACATACTAGAGAAAAGTTTAGATTGGACAAGAAAGATAGAGATAAAGATGAGGAGCTAGGCATTTTTTGTTTATGTATGTTTGAACAATAATGAGTATTACTTAAATTTGATAAATGTGACAGCGATTACTAATTGTTACTGTGAATTGGATTAATATGAAGGATATCCAGAACTAACTCTGCCCACACTCAACATGGATGTATATTTTAAAAAATAATAAAAAATGTAATAATAAAAATAAAAAAGATTTTTTGAATTTGGATAGTGAGCAGAAGGCTGAGCTTCATATTCTAAATAACCCTAACCCTAACCCAGGGGTCGGCAACCTTAAACACTCAAAGAGCCACAAAGGTCCTAACCGGAAGTCCCCGTTCAATTCTGGAGCCAACCAGAAGTCCGGTTCCCCCACTATAGAGTCTAGCACAGCGTCCTTTTTCCTCTACCTGTCCTAACCGAAAGCCCTATCAATTATGGAACTGACCAGAAAACCAGCTCCTTGCCATAGAGTCTCCTTCTGGTGCGTTGTGCTTCCACCACCACCACCCCAAAAAAAACAACCCTGGAAGCTTCTCTCAAAATTTTGGCGCCGACCGGCGATAGGGAGCTACAGCAGAGTAATGAAAGAGCCACATGCAGCCCCAGAGTTGCGGGTTGCTGACCTCTGGCTTAGAAGTTACTCCAGGTTGGGCTCTGTTAGTCCTTAAAAGGACTAACAGGACATCCCAGTGCTGTTGTGTAGACTGGGAATCTGAAACGGAGGAATAATAATCAGAAGCAACAACAGCAATCTCACTTCAGTATTGCTGACAAGAATGTGGTGTCTCCTTGGAATCCACAGGAATCAAGCTTGATTCAAAAGGCTGTTTAATTTTATACCTTCCATTAAACAACTTTAAATGCGGCACTTATTTGAATCAATCAGTACTTCATACTGAATTTGTGAATACACCCAGCTGAAAAGCAGCTGCTCCACTGCAGATAACTAATTTGAGAAGAGGGGCCTGTATATAATAAGAACGTTCCTGTTGAAACCTTTAAAACCCAGCTTCTTTCTCTAGTCTACATTATTACCTGGTACCTGATATTCTCAAAACGCTTCTTTAAAATGCTCACCTCACACATGCTGAGCTGATAGTTACTTGGAAGAGAACTTCTGGCTAGCCCGTTCTCTCTGTTCTTATTTTAATCTCACACTGCTACTGCGACTTAATCACGGTGACCTTTTTAAGATTGCTTGGTGCTGATTTTATCTTATTCTAATAATAATAAGCTGCCTTGAACTGATTGTTTTGTTGTGGGTGTTTTGATTAATAATGAGATTGCCCTGCGAGTCCTCAGTATGTAGCTAATTTAGGGTGTTAAAATGAGGGCCACATCAAAAATAAATAACTACACCATCAGGTCACAGAGCCCGTGGACGGCGGGACAGCTAGCAAAGTGGTTCCAAAACACGCAGAATGATCTTACCTGTGTCCCAGGTGAGAGGGACAGATTATATCATATATTTGGAAATGACTAGGGTTGGATGAATGGTAATACCTTGCCAGGATATTTGGGATCAGAAAAGATTCCCAAAAGTTAATTGAGCTGATCTAGTAGTATGTAAAGATTAGGTCCAGATGTATATAGAGGAGAAGCAAAGTTTAACATCCAACAACTGAAAGAAACTGTGTTTGACAGGGTAGCATAGACAGCACCTGTCTATGAAGTCGCCAAGAGTTAGACATGACTAAAGGGTTAAAAACAACAATAACAACAACAGGCTTAAATACACATCATGTTCCCATTCAAAAGAAAAAAAATCATCACCGAAGGTGATTTAAGTAATTAGTGTAACTGAGTGCATTGTATGATACACAACACAACATCCGTGTTATATAATACACTGTGTGGTGGCACAGTGGTTAGAATGCATTATTGCATGCTAATTCTGTCAACTGCCAGCAGTTCGATCCCGATTGGCTCAAGGTTGACTCAGCCTTCCATTCTTCCGAGGTCAGTCAAACAAGGACCCAGATGGGTTGGGGACAACATGCTGACTCTGTAAACTGCTAGAGAAGGCAGTAAAGCACTGTGAAGCGGTATATAAGTCTAAGGGCTATTCCTATTGCTAATAGACTGAAAGGATGCTAGCAAATTATAATCTGTCATGGACACTAGGTTGCCAACACATTTTTTTATTGAAAAATGGAAGGCATGACATCTCCAACCCTTTTAACTTTTCAAGAATAGAAATCATCTAGGATGGAAGCCACAAATCACAAGCAAATACTGTAATGGCTGGGAGTGTTGCTTTCAAACACCAATAAATAGGCCTGGCTGATTCATGTATCCACAAATAAATGAATGCATCAATGAATTATTAAATCAACCAACGAATGAACGACTGAACACATGCAGAGTACACTATCCGGGTCAAAGTTCTCCACGATCATCACCACTTGGGTAGAATTTCTCTGGGATTGCTCATTCGCTCTCTATCAATTACCTTTTTTAGGTTATTTATTTCTCTTTTGATTATATGATATGATAGCTTAATTGATTAGCCTATAGGCCATATCAAAGCACAAGGTTCAAACACATATCGTCAATAAAATCTTATACAAACAACTTAAAATAAGAGTAAGGTAAAATACAATAGTTATAGGATAATAACTATATAATTTAATTTCATACAATATAATTTAATACATAAATATATAAAACAGAATAAATGACATAAAATTATATTTCGGTGTCACCCTTACAATCTACTCCAATCAGTCCCAGGTATGCAGATCTCAACTAAACCATTTGGTGCTCTGTTAAATGTTATTTTCAGGTTCTGGCCACACATAAAGTAAATTGTTTTGATATGGGATCCCAATGGGTCATTCGTTTGGCATATGGACCAAGGTAACTGCCTCTATTCTATTTTATATATTTATGTATTAAATTATATTGTATCTTACCCTATACCATTGTATTTTACCTTGCTCTTATTTAAAATTGTTTGTATAAGATTTTATTGAGATACGTGTTTCAATCTTGTGTTTTGATACATCCATGATGGCAAACCTATGGCATGTGTGCCCAAAGTGGCATGTGGAGCCATGTCACCTGGCATGTGCGTCACCTGTTTCTCTTCCGGGTTTTGGGCGCTCATGTGCATGTGACGATCAGCTGGCTTTTGCATGTGCAGCAGTGCCAGAAACTGGAAGAGTTTGTCTTCTGTTTTCCGGTGTGAGGATGCGCATCACCCAGCTGATTGGCGCGTGTGCATGTGTGCCAGTAACTGGAAGACTTGCTGGCCAGCGCACATGCGTGCTCTGGAAACCAGAAGTTCATTTTCTGGTCTGCGCATGCCCCCTGGGCAGCTCTTCTTCCCGGTTGCAGGCCAGTTGGGTGAGCACACGTGCAAAGTGCTCCCTTTTTGGCACTCGGCGCCGAAAAGGTTTGCCATCACGGGCCTATAGGCTAATCAATAAAGCTATCATACCATATTTCTTGAGACCCTTTGAAAAACAGAAATGGCAATCCAAATATCTTTTTCTCATCCCAGTGTATTTTTAAGAGAAGCGCTGTTAAGAGAAAGCAAACAAAACCTCTCCGCTTTACCAGAGACGCACAAAAGCACATTGTTTATGCTTGTCAAGGTTGTCACTGGCACCCCCCCCAAAAAACCCCCCCAACTACATCTGGAAAAGAACACCGGTTGTTCTACCAGCTGATTCGGTGTGAACTTGTCCCTGTTGGCTGCGCAAACAGCTAGTAACCGGTTATCCAAGGTCCAGGTCAAAACCCTGTTGTGCTGCCACTCTGCTAACCACCTGAGAAAAAAAAGGGGAAAAAAAAGAAAGAAGTGAAATCATCAACAGAGAGTTTCTGGGAAATCGTCAGTTGCTCGCCAACCTACCGCTGGAAGAACTCAATTGTATAAGAACAGAACTTGGAAGCTTTTGTTCCCTTTCTTTAATTTCTGCTAGGGCTGCACAGTGTTTCTGCTTTCATTCCTCAAAGCGCATGGAGTGTCTGCAGCCAGGGGTGGGATTCAAAAATTTTAGCAACTGGTTTTTAGACATGGCCATGATGGGGCGTGGCCTACTCAGCCTCCTGCCCCATGGCAGGTGGGGGGGCTCCGGAGGTTTCCCTCGAACCTCTGGGAGGCCAGAAACGGACCCATTTCGGACTTCCAAGAGGGCCCGTTTTTCACCCTCCCCAGGCTCTAGAGGTTTTACTCAAGCCTCCGGGAGGAAGAAAATGGCCTCCCCTGGCCTCCGGAGACCCTCTGGAGGACAGAAATGGGCCCTGTTTCTGGACTTCGGGGAGGCCCATTTTTTGCCTTCCCCAGGCTCCAGAGGCTTCTCCTCAAGTCTCACAGGAGGACAGAAACAGCCTCTCCCGGGCTCCAGAGGCCCTCCAAGAGTGAACAATAAACCATCAAGGTTAAAAGTAAGCAAGCTGTCAGGATACCCTTCATAGGAGGCCACATTCTATACTTCTTACTGCTTTTGAGATGTGACTTAAAATCTCAATTCTCCATCATCCATGGAGGATTTTTGTCTCCAGAGACATTGGAGACACTGGTGGTGGTGGTGGTGGTGGTGGTGGAATGAAAGGTGACTTGGAGAAGAACCAGTTTCACTTTTGAGTTTCTAGAAAGGCTGCAAATTTGCTTTGCATTTCTGGAAGCCTAGAGGGACAAAATAAGATTAAAATCTTCCAGATGTTTTAGGGCAGGGGTGTCAAACTCGATTAAGGGCTGCATCACAGTTGTGTTTGACCTTGTGTGTGTGTGTATCCCCAGCTCAATGTCATTCATGTCGGGGGACGCCTGTGGTGGCCTGAGCACTCTGCCAGTGAAAATGGGCTCCCGAGCTGAGGTGGCGCAGTGGTTAGAGTGCAGTACTGCAGGCTACTTCAGTTGGCTGCTAGCTGCAGTTTGGCAGTTCAAATCTCACCGGTTCAAGGTGACTCATCCTTCCATCATTCCAAGGTGGGTAAATGAGGACCCAGATTGTTGGGAGCAATAGGCTAATTCTGTAAACCGCTTAGAGAGGGCTATGAAAGCACCGTGAAGCGGTATATAAGTCTAAGTGCTATGGATATTGCTATTTTGAAGTGAAAATGGCCCTTAAAAAAGTGATTTGCAACCGGTTCTTGCACTTTTGACCACTGAAGCATTCCCCAGGATTAAACCTCTGGGTGTGGCAATGGGCAAGCATTCATAATGGTTGCCACATCACAGGTCATGTGATTGACATTTTGCAACCTCCCGACAAGCAAACTGAGCGGGGAAGTTTTCTTAATGATTACGTGATTCACTTAATAACTGAAGTGATTTGCTTAAGAACCATGGCAGAAAAAAAATCGGGTAGGACTGACATAACAATGGCCTTGATTAGCGATGGGAATTCTGGTTCCAAATGTGGTTGTAAGACTGCAAGCCACCGCTGCAGCCTTGGATCAGGTCAAGATCACCCATGATCTCTTGAAATAATTCAGTAGGATCTTCACAATCTCAAGGGTTGCATTTGATTGGTTGGGATCATTGATATCCACACTTACGTCTTCAAAAGTATTGGCTTTGATTTAGGCCCACTCCCCTCTCAGATAACACAACCACACACAAAAAATCCATTTATATGCATGACACACAGAAAGTGTTATTTGAGAATTATATTAAAGGTAAAAGTAAAGGTTCCCCTCGGACATATGTGCTAGTCATTCCTGACTCTAGGGAGCGGTGCTCATCTGTTTCAAAGCAGAAGAACCAGCGTTGTCGGAAGACGTCTCCGTGATCATGTGGCCAGCATGACTAAATGCTGAGTGCGCACGGAATGCTGTTACTTTCCCACCAAATGTGGCTCCTATTTTTCTACTTGCATTTTTACATGCTTACGAACAGCTAGGTTGGTAGTTTTTTAACATCTTTTGTCCACTTTTCTTTTGCTTTTACCCTTATCCACTGATAAATCTTTGGTCAATACCGAGAGCATGTGTAAGATATAATTAAAAAGGTAAAGGTTCCCTTCGCACATATGTGCTAGTTGTTCCTGACTCTAGTGGGGTGGTGCTCATCTGCGTTTCAAAGCTGAAGAGCCAGCGATGTCCGAAGATGTCTCTGGGGTCAGGTGGCCGGCATGATTAAATACCTAAGACGCACAGAACTCTGTTACCTTCTCACCAAAGGTGGTCCCTATTTTTCTACTTGCATTTTTACATGCTTTCAAACTGCTAGGTTGGCAGAAGCTGGGATAAGTAACGGGAGCTCACTCCGTTACGTGGCACTAGGGATTCGAATCGCCAAACTGCCAAACTTTATGATCGGCAAGCTCAGAGTCTTAGCCACACAGCGTCCTGTGAATCATATTAACATCCCCTTAATTTAGAAAGTTAAAGAGGAACAGGAAGACAGAAGCATTTAGTAGCATTTTATTAATTTAGGGCCAGCTTTTTGTTTTCAGCTATATTTTTACTCCAAAGGGCTTATGCTGCAAGAACTAATTTGTCATCATAGTTTTACTATAAAATCTCCTTGAAGAATTAAAGGAAGGGTTCATTAAATGCAATTATCTGTGTCCAACACGGCTTGCTATATATATATATATATATATATATATATATATATTATATATATATATATATATATATATATATATATATATATATATATATATATATTAAAAAACAGTACAGAAGAGAAGCGAAACTATATAATCATCTATCCAAGCTAATGAAATGCTGCTTTTTAGTATTAGCTAGTCAGCACAACTGCACGGTTCTTATTAAATCCAAAGTATCTCACATGATTCACTTTTTTCATAATTAATGATAAAATATTGCAATCCATGTGATCCCGCGTTGGATGAGTGGTTTGCTGCAGTTTAAAGATGAGGGGTGAAATATTTCCATGGAAATCTGGAAGCAATAGTAATTCTATATTAAAAGCCACCGTGTAGACTATGAATGGAATAAAGCCAGGGGTGAGATTCAGCTGGTTCTCACCGGTTCAGGAAAATCGGATGCTAATTTTGCTCAGTTGCCCACCCTGCCAAGCCCTCCAGGAGTCTCTACGCGGCCCGTTTTTTGTGCCAGGTAAGTGAAGGGCCCATGCGGAGGCTCTGGGAGGGCGAAAAACGGGCCTACTGGAAGTTCTGGAAGTCTGGAAATGGGCCCGTTTCTGGCCTCCAGAGCCTGGGTGTTGCCATTTTCCCCCTCCTGGAGGCTCAGGGAAAGCCTCTGGAGCCTGGGGAGGGTGAAATATGGACCTACCAGAAGTTCCAGAAACAGGCCCATTTCCAGCTTCTGGAGGGCCTCCAAAGCCCAGGGGATGCCAATTTCCCCCTCCCGGAGGCTCAATAAAAAGCCTTGGGAGGCCAGAGAGGGCAGATATGCCCCCCACCATGGTGCAGGAGGCCGACTAGGCCACACCCACCATGGCCATGCCCACCCAGCAACTGGGCAGAGAATCCCTTGCTAAATTTTTGAATCTGACCCCTGGATAAAGCAATTGTTTTCCCAAGTTTATTCATCAGATGGAAGTCTTCAAGGTATCGCTGAACCCTTTATGGTCAAACTTAGTTGGCAGACAAACTAGCCATCATTATGGTCATCTCAGCAGATGTGATTCGATAGATATCATATTAAATGTTCAATCTCAAGTGCTTAAATCTTATTTTCCTTAGATTAAAAAACTTGGGAAAAAGTTTCCCCAATGCGGCGTACATTTTCTTACTCTCCGCAAGGCCCCAGAGGTGCAATTTCATTGTTTGCAACATACACCGAATGCGAACTAGGGTGGAAAATATGGCAGGCCTTGATTTATATCCCTTCATTTAGTGACTTACAAAGTTACAACAGCACTGAAAAAAAGTCACTTAGGAGAGTTGTTCACACATCAAAATTCAGATGCTTGGCAATTTCCTAGCCGCCACTTCTCTGAAATGGTATAGGGGGTTGGACTAGAAGACCTCTAAAGTCCCTTCCAGCTCTATTCTGATTGATTTATATTTATGACAGTTGCAGTGTCCCAGGGTCACGTGTTCCCCTTTTGCAACCTTCTGACAAGCAAAGTCAATGGGGAAGCCAGATTCATTTAACAACCATATTGCTAACTTAACAACTGTAGTGGTTCACTTAACAGCTGTAGCAAGTAAGATTGTAAAATAGGTCAAAACTCAGTTAACTGGCACGCTTAGCAACAGAAATTTGGGGATCCATTGTGGTCGTAAGTTGAGGATTACCTGTAGCCACGTGGCCACAGAAGAGTCTATGGACAATGCTGGCTCCCTTGCTGAGAGAACCAGAGGTGAAAACCACCCCCTAGGGTCAGATATGATTAACCAGGGAGGTAGGAGGTGACCAGGCTGAGCCCAAGGGAGGGCGCCAAATATGTCTTCAGTCGTAAGTCCCTGCGCGCCCACAAGAGATCTATCTCCAGCCAACCTTGAATGTCTTTCTTATCTCCCGCTCATTTCCCTTGACTGCTAGTTGGCCAGATTCTTGTAGAGAGCTTAAGCTTGCAATAAATCTTTACACTCATATGAACTGCCTGAATCTCCTGATTTTCCCCTCACTTGACAAGGGGAAACTTTATCTTTTATATGTAACTAGCACGGGATAGAAGGGAGCAAAAATTCACTGAATGAATGAATGAATGAATGAAGTCAAATGTTATCATTTTACACACAGAGAATGCTGCTAATTCCCATTCCCTACACGCAAAGCGCTTGAATCTCTTCACAGATTCATAGAGGGAAATTTCTCAAACCAACCTTAAAATTGCAGGAATCAAAACAGAGGTGTTTGGCGTGCAAAGTATTATTCTGTCCCTGAGCAACTTTGCTGCTTTCTGCCACAACTGAAACACATAATTTTTACAGCCAACGTCACGTCATGGGCTGCATTCTAAATCAATTATTTTCACAGAAGGGCCACTGAAAACACTTGCTAAAAGAAGGTTCCATTTGCTCTCGTTACTCTGTTTAGGTGGTCCTCAACTTACGAACAACCATTGAGTCCCAAATTTATGTTGCTGAGACATTTGTTACATGAGCTTTGTCCCATTTTACGGCATTTCTTGCCACAGTTGTTAAGTGAATCAGTGAAGTTGTTAAGTTAGTGACACTGTTGTGTTAAAGGAATCTGGATTAGCTCATTGACTTTGCTTGTCTGAAGGTCAGAAAAGGTGATCATGTGATCATGAGGTGCATATCATGTGATCCAGGAACATTGCAACCATCATAAATGTGAGTCTTTTTTAAGCACCCAGTCAGGGTGGATCCTACATGTTAAACATTAAACTTACTTGATCACTTTTTCCTTTTCTTTTTGTACACTATTTTATTTCTGTTGTTGTTGTTGTTGTTGTTGTTAGGGTTTAATGTATTGTTTCATTTGTTTGTTTTTCTGTTTTCTATTTTACTTTTTATGATAAAACCATAATCAGTATTTAAAAAAACCCTGATAGCGTCATTCCAGTACAAAACAAATTCCGTTCAGAAATTTTGAGAGAATTTCTCACAAAAATGGTTAGCAACTGCCTTTAAGCCTGATTAGGAATACGGTGCTCCTTTTTAAAGTTAACCCTGTGTAAAAGGTAAAGGTAAAGGTTCCCCTTGCATCTATGTGCTAGTCGTTCCCGACTCTAGGGGGCAGTGCTAATCTCCGATTCAAAGCCGAAGAGCCAACACTGTCCGAAGATGTCTCCGTGGTCATGTGGCTGGAATGACTAAACGGCAAAGGCACATGGAACACTCTTACCTTCCCACCAAAGGTGGTTCCTATTTTTTCTACTTGCATTTTTACATGCTTTTGAACTGCTGGGTTGGCAGAAGCTGGGACAAGTAAGCTGGGAGCTCACTCCGTTACGTGACACTAGGGATTCCAACCACAAAACTGCCAACCTTTCTGATCGACAAGCTCAGAATCTTAGCTACTGAGCCACCGCGTCCCTTAACTCTGTGTATATATTCCTAAAACTGGCTGGTAAATACATGTATCTGCTATTTTAAAGAAAGTGAGTAAGGCAGGTTTTGGAACAACAATGCAGAATAGCTTAACCAAAGTTCCTCTTTTTCTATTTTTTGTTTGAAACCACAAGACTGACATTTATATGTAAACAAATGGAGTAATAACTGTATTTCAACAGGTCACTGGCTTCTTGGCAAGATTGAGAGGAATGCTGTCATTTTTTTCTCCATTTAATGTTGAATTGGAATGTTTGTGTGTGTGTGTGTGTGTGTGTGTGTGTGTGTGTGTGTGTGTGTGTGTAAAGTTGCCATACCGTCAAACAGCCCATAAGGCTCTGTTCAAAGGGCCTCTGGAAAGCTCTTGGATCACCACACCAGTCCAGAAGTTCAGTAGCTGCATTGTGGAAATTGGCAGGATTTTGTAAATGCTGGAATAAAACAGAAAGAGAAGAACTGAAGACGATTAGGTACATCCATGCTCTCTGACTAAATGATGTTTTTATATATATACATACAGTAGTGGCCAAAATGTGTTAGAATATTCATGACTGGGAGAGACATGGTAACAAGGTCAGCAAATGAATAGGAATAGCAACTGTCAGCCAATGAGAGCTTAAACAGATCTGAGTCTGTGCAAAGAATTGAAACAGAAACTTAAGCTGCTCTGAGAAATAAACTAGCAGTCTGTCTGGGCTTGTCTGCTGAAATGAATCTAACTGCTAGGGTTGTCTTTAAACTCTCCTGCCTTGTGTTTACTCGGAAGAACCACCTGTTGGTATTGTACATTTATTCAACTATTCTTATGTATATAAAGAAGTTAATGAATCCTGCTGCATCAGTTATCTGTGTGTGCTTCTGGATTTGAATTTATGCAACAAATTCTGACAAAAACCTTTTGGGGGGAAAAAGTGTATTTTTGAGGTTTGATGACAATAACACCATTTTCTTGGAGTTAGTACCATAAAATTATATATCAATGGAAAGATAATTTAACCTCCCCCTCCCCCACAAAAAAAAAGGTTTCCACAATTTTGGCCATTACTGCATATTGACTAACATATAGGTGACGTTGGTATGGCTTACACACAAGGTCTAATTTTTTCCTTCTTGTGGAAGTGCACCAACATCTGAAATCAATATCTGTTGATTTGATTTATGTTCATCCTTGCTATTCCGGTGAGCACTCGAGGCAGCTAACCAAGCGTTAAAAGTATAAACAGAATAAACCATTGTGATTAAAATGATCAAATCAAGAATAAAATTGTCTAACAAGTCAAATCTTGGCCCAAGAGAAGAATCTTTGCAAATCTCTAAACCGTCAGAGAATAGAAGAGAGGTTTCCTAGTGAGGAAGCTGTGAAGAATAGAGGTATCTTCACTGCAGTCTTACTGCTTTTCTTAAATGTCACTCATGATTCATCTAGGTAGACTGGCCTTTCTGAAACATTAAACTTTTGACCTCAAAGTTTTGAAGTGTACAAAGCAGCATGGGAATCTTGTTGATTCTCACTGCAGAATGGGGGAGAAACTCCCAGACACTCTGCAACTTGGAAGACACAAATCCTCATCCTCAAAAACTGAGAGTTACAAGCATGCAGCCAAATCCTTAAAAGAATAAGATATAGAAGGGAAATGTTGCACAGAGGTTTGTACATGTGCTGCCATAAAAAGAACAGAATCAAAACAGGGATGGATTCCTGCTCATTCGTTAAAGTTCTCTTACCATGAGAAGGATAAGAAATACAGACAGTGTAAAAGCATGTTGACCCTAAGACTGTAGTAGTTTTGGACGTTTTGAGAGCGGGCAATGGCATTATATCTTCAAATCCCACTTAGTGTCTTACCTAAGCACTTTGTACATCAGGGGTGCCAACTTGATTCCATTGATGGCTGCATCAGGGTTGTGTTTAACCTTGGGGGACTGGGGTGGGCGTGGCCAGCAGAAATGGTTTCCTCTTATCCTTTGCTACTAGTTTGGAACCAGGAGCATGTAGGCAGCGCTTATGCGCAGAACCCTTTGTGTATGCGCAGAGCTTTCGTGATGACATCTGGGTGGGTGCGGGGGGTCAGAGCATCCTGCCGCCGTCGCTGCTGGTTTGCCCAAACCGGGGCAAACCAACAGAATATCACCTCTGGTGGCCAGGGTGGGCATGGCCAGCTCGACGTCACTTGTGTCGGGGGTGCCTCTGGTGGCCTGAGCGCTCTGCCAGCAAAAATGGGCTCCCAATCTCCTTTTTCGGCTGAGATGGCCTCCTGTGACCCTCTGTCAGCTAAAATAGAGCCCAGGAGGGCCAAGCCCCATTTTCCCTGGCAGAGGCATTGTGGGGCAATCAATCGCTGTTTCCAGGGAGGCCCCACAGGCCAAATCTAAGCACCCCCTGGGCCTTGAGTTTGACACCCCTGCTGTATGGTATCCACTAAATAGAATTTTGGCTATTAAGGTGAATCTCTTCAATTGAGCTGCTAAATGAGGGGTATTGAAACTCTGGGCCATGGCCTATTTGCAACCAGTCGCATGAACGCAGCTCGACTCACACAAGTGGTGGGCCAGCGCGCATGCACATGTGCATGCAGCTCAACTAGTCGAGCTATATGTGCATGCATGCTGGACCGCCGTGCACATGAATAGAATAGAATAACAGAGATGGAAGAGAACTTGGAGGTCTTCTAGTTCAACCCCCTGCTTAGGCAGGAAACCCTACAACATTTCGGACAAATGGTTATCCAACATCTTCTTAAAACCTTCCAGTGTTGGAGCATTCACAACATCTGGAGGCAAGTTGTTCCACTGATTAATTGTTCTAACTGCTAGGAAATTTCTCTTTAGTTCTAAGTTGCTTCCCTCCTTGATTAGTTTCCACCCATTGCTTCTTGTCCTACGCTCAGGTAGTTTGACTCCCTCTTTTTGGTGGCAGCCCCTGAGATATCGGAACACTGCTGTCCTGAGTTGAGGTGGATGCATGTGCTTGCACAGCCTGGTTCCCCCTGCCTCCCCCCCCGCCCAGCCACAAAGGTTGGGAACCGTTGTGCTAAAAAAAATGACACGATTCACTTAACAACTTGCAGTGATTCACTTAACTGATGTGGCAAGAAGGAGAGCAAAATTAGGTGCAACTCATTTAACAACTGCCCTGCTTAGTAATGGAAGCTCTATTCCCAATTGCGGTTGTAAGTAGAAGGCTATCTGTACCATATATGAAGCACCAATAAGCAAAATCAACCACAAAACCAGGATACAGAGGGCTTGGCTAAATGAGGGGAGAGTCAAGAACAACCAGATCACAAGGGCACAGAGAGACATAGCCCTACGCTGTATGAATAAATGAATAAACATGAAAACACCAAAAGGGGAAAGCTTTCATTCTAATGTTGCTATGATCATATATAAACAGAGGCATAGAATCAAAACCACGTGATGCATGAGTACCGCTTTATAAAGCCTCAGTAAGGTCACACCTGGAATACTGAATCCAGTTTTGGCCACCAAATTACACAAAAAAAAAGATGTTGAGACTTTGGAACAAGTGCAAAGAAGAGCAACTAAGATGATTAAATGAGCCACAGTGGCGGAGTGGTTAGAGTGCAGTACTGCAGGCTACTTCTGCTGCCTGCCTGGAATTTGGCAGTTTGAATCTCACCAGGCTCAAGGTTGACTCAGACTTCCATCCTTCTGAGGTGGATAAAATGAGGATCCAGATCGTTGGGGGCAATACTCTGACTCTGTAAACCGCTTAGAGAGGGCTGTGAAGTATATAAGTCTAAGGGCTATTGCTATTAAAGGCCTGGAGACTAAAACATATGAAGAACGGTTGCAAGAATTGGGTATGGCTAGTCTAGAGAAAAGAAGGACTAGTGGGGACATGTAGCAGTCTTCCAGTATTTGAGGGGCTGCCATAAAGAGAAGGGGATCAAATTATTCTCCAAAGCACCAGAAGGCAGGACAGGAAATGATGTATGGAAACTAATCAAGGAGAAAAGCAACCTGGAATTAAGGAGAAACTTATTAACAGTAACGACAATTAATCAATGGAACAGCCTGCCACCAGAACTTTAGGTGTTTCATCACTGGAGGTTTTTAAGAAGAGACTGGACAGCCACCTATCTTGCCTTCTGGTGCTTTGGAGCATAGGTTGACCCCGTCTTCTTTGTTGCAGCCTCTCAAATCCTGGAATACTGCTATCATAGCACCCCTAGTCACAGTTCAAAATGAAGAGCACTACAGGTTCAACGGATGACAACAGCAACACGAACACCAAATAATTGTGGCCTTTTGAGTTACCTTGACTTATTTGGAGACAAAATAAGTGCAGAATCTTAATTTAGGATAATGCATCAGGCATGGGTGGAAAAAAGTATTTCCTTTTCAAAACCAGTAAGACTCCAAAGGCATAGTTATGTCCTCACAGCTCCTGAATGGTTTTGTTGGAGTAACAAAACTCCTTCACTGCGCTAAACAAGTTGCTGCATTTATTTATGGGAATGTCCTGCCAAATTATGAAGGCTGGCTCAAAGCTGCCTGTTTGTTTTGCCCAGTTACATCTGCTGAGCTTCTTGCATTAAATGAACTGCTAAACAGCAACACAACTAATGATGGGGCTGCTGAATGAGTGTGTTTGCCTTTACATCAATCAAAGATTGCCAAGGGCTCCTTCCTGCTTTGGTGCAACACCAGCATGGAAACCTCTCCCCGCAGCTTTTTTCCATGCTGAATGAATGACATTTTACACCCATATTTTGTTTATTTAATTTTATATCGTTTGTCAAACATGTACGAGATAACAGATATGAAATATAGATATGAACACAGCAAATGGGGACAGGTAAATGGGGACAGTAGGACAGGGATGGAAGGCATGCTGGTGCACTTATGCACACCCCCTTTATGGACCTCTTAGGAATGGGGTGAGGTCGACAGTAGACAGTCTAAGGGTTACAGTTTTGGATCTCTCTGTTGCTGAAGTCGTATTTTCTGCAACCGAGTTTGGAACGGTTTACCTTGAGTTTGTATCTATTGTCTGCTTGGGTATTATTGTGGTTGAAGCTGAAGTAGTCATTGAGAGGTAGGATGTTGCAGCAGACAATTTTGTGTACTACGCTTAGGTCAGATTGTAGACGGTGTAGTTCTAGGTTGTCTAAGGCCAAAATTTCGAGCCTGGTAGCATAAGGGATTCTGTTGTGAGTAGAGGACTCTTCTCATGAAATATCTCTGGACTCGCTGAATTGTACTAATGTCCAATATACAGTGTGGATTCCAGGCAGACGAGCTGTGTTCGAGAATTGGTCTAGCAAAGGTTTTGTATGCCCTAGTTTGCAGTAAAATATTACCGGAAAAGAAGCTTTGCAAGATTAGGTTAAGAACTCTTAATGCCTTTTTGGCAATAGATGACTAATATTCTTGGCTAAGGATTAATTGGAAGAACTTCTTCCTGGTCCCTCAAATGTGCTTCCATTTTGAAGGATTATGTTCTGAGACGAGGTCAGAATGATGTAGTACCTAATAGGTAAAGTCTCCTTTGAGGTTCAACTTCTGGTGCTGTTATAAGTTCATCTATATAGTTATCCTGGCAAATACATTGTTTTGTCTTTTTTGTAGTGTATGTTTATTTATAACCTATTGCTTCCCTCTTATGAAAACTGATCACGCATGGTTTAACAGTTTAAAAGAGTAGGAAGGGACCATCTAGTAGTCCAAACCCCCACCCAAGCAGGAGACCCTACATTATTTTTGACAGATGGCACGTCCAGTCTCTTCTTGAAAGCCTCCAGTGATGGAGCACCACAACTTCTGAAGGCAACTTTTGTTCCATTGGTTGATTGTTCTCACTGTCAGAAAATTCCTCCTTATTTCCAGGTTGAATCTCTCCTCCTTCAGTTTCCATTCATTATTCCTTGTCTGGCCTTCAGGTGCCTTGGAAAATAGCTGGACCCCCCTGCTTTCTGTGGTAACCCTTCAAATATTGGAAGACTGCTATCATTTCTCCCCTGGTTCTTCTCTTCACCAGACTAGCCATGCCCAGTTCCTGCAACTGTTTATTGTATGTTATAGCCTCCAGCCCCCAAATACCTTGGTTGTTCTTCTCTTCGTAAACCAAACAGTTTACCAAGATCTAAAGTACTATAAATACAGGTAGTCCTTGACCTATGACCCACTAATGAGCCCAGAATTTATGTTGCTAAGTGAAACATTTGATAAGTGAGTTTTCATCCCATTTTACGACCTTCTCTCGCCACATTCATTAAGTGAAATCTCTGCAGTTGTTAAATTAGTCACACAATCGTGAAGTGAATCTGGCTTCCCCAGGGACTTAGCTTGCCAGAAGGTCGCAGAAGGGGATCACGTGACTCTGGGACATTGCGACCCCCGTCGTAAATATGAGTCAGCTGTCAAGCATCCTAATGTAGTTTATTCTGAAAAATGGTCATAAGTCACTTTTATTCAGTGCCATTGTAACTTGAATAGTCACTAAGTGAACTGTTATAAATTGAGGACTACCTATATCCATAGGGCAAACCTATGGCACATGTGCCAGAGGTGGCACACAGAGCATCCTTTCTGGGCGTGAACTCCATCGCCAACTGCTCTTCTGGGTTCTGGTGTGCATGCTGGTCTTTGCGAGTGTGGGAGCACCTGGCGATGGCATGGGTGCCCAGAGAGAGGGCTCTGTGTGCCACCTCTGGCACATGTGCCATAGGTTCGCCATCACGGTTATACGTAGTCCTCAATTTACAACAGTTCATTTAGTGACTGTTTGATTCAGCTGGTCTTTGTGTGTGCGGGAGTGCCGGAAACCGGAAGAGCAGCTGCCCAATGCTCATGCCTAAAACCAGAAGATCAGCTGACTGGCGTGCGCATTTTAGTTTGGGCACTTGGTGCTGAAATGTTCACCAACACTGACCTATATGCACCCAAAGCTCATGTATAATGGCAGTAACTCTTTAACAACCAAAGTCAAATGCCACGTAAAGAAAGCAACTTCCCCAACTGAAAACAACACATCTTGTCACTGGTCAGAAAGATAATAAGAAAGTCTTTAAGGGATAGTATCAAAACAGATATCTGATTTGTTTTTATTCCTTCAACACCGACGTTTTATAGTTTATATGCTTCCTGAGAGCTTTATTATTCATCCCGGTTTCCATTAATGTTGTCATAATCTTTTCTGACACGGTTGCTTTAATTGCTCATTTTATGGAAGTTGCTTTAGAGCTATGTAAGTCTGGCTGCATATCAATTTAAGAAATTGGGAGGAAGAAGAAGGAGAAGAAAAAGAGGAGGAGGAGGAATAGGAAGAAGGAGGGGGAGGAGGAAGGTGGAGGAGGAGGAAGAAAATAATAATAAGAAATAAATAATATTAATTTAATATTAATTTAATATCAATATTAATTTAATATCAACATCAATTTAATATCAATATTAATTTAATATTAATTTAATATCCATATTAATTTAATAAATATAATAAATAATAAATAATAAAAATGAGGAGGTGAAGATCTTGTGGACTTTCGAATACAAACAGTTGTAGAGGGCCGAAGTGTACAGTTTATTGATATCGCTGTTCCTGGAGATGCCAGAGTCGAAGAAAAAGAACTAGAAAAAATGATGATATATCATGACCTGGCCATCGAAACTACATGGCTATGGATAAAGCATAGAACAGTGATACCCATTGTCATTGGGCACTTGGCCCATGTCCTAGAATTTTACAAGATACATCAACAAATTGCAGCTTCCTGCAATAACACCAGCGGAACTGCAAAAAACTCTGCTACTCGGAACATCTTATATTTTAAGAAGGTACTTGGTTGATACCTAGGACGCTGGCAGCAAACCGTATCAACCATTAGCACCAATCACTGGTATTTGTAATGCATTTTTGAATGTTCCAATTGGCTGAGTTTCATGTTTAATGATAAAGTATATAATATAATGAATAATAAAGATGAAGGAGGAGGAGGAGGGAGAGAGGAGGAGGAGGAGGAGAAGGGGACGGGGGAGGGGGAGTAGGAAGAGGAGACAGAGAATGAGTGAGGAGTGCAAAGAAAGAAAGAAAGAAAGAAAGAAAGAAAGAAGAATAATTATGAAGTGTCCCACTCTTTTATATTTAAAGGGATGGCATAACTTTTCTCATATAAAAACTCCCTCATCGTTTCACCTGCGATCATTTGGAATGTGTGTCTCATTGCAAATTCAACATGAAAAGTTTACATCTCCTAAAAGTTAAGCTCTCATCTTAAAAGTTTCCAAGTTTGAAAAAACATTGCTTCACACCACACAGAAAAAGTTGCCCCCAAATTTCTGTGGTATCTTTCAAGCAGAGAGATTTCAAGTCCTGAACCTCCTCCAGCAGGAAGGCATAACTAAGTGTTGCTTCTGTTTTGTCTCCCTGTGTTTAGTGAAACAACCACACTGTGAAATAAACCAATTCTATGCTTCTGGAAATGAGACATGGCTAACTATTGCTTACGGACTCTTCCTGATACACCTTCAATGCAGGGTGGGTTCTGGCCAGCTTTACTTCCGGTATGCTCGTGCGCGTGCTGGAAGCGCGCAGAGTGCGCACGCACCCTTCAATTAAAATTGTTCTGTGCATGCTCAGAATTCAAAAACAAGATGGCAGTGGGAATGCCAGCGACCCGGTTCGGGCGCGTGGCAGGCCTGGGTCGCTGCCGGTTCCAGAGACCTAGGCTACCATACCACTACCGGTTCAGCTTGAACCAGTCCGAACTGGTAGGAACCCACCACTGCTTCAACTTCATCTTTTGCCCTCTTAACGTGTCTTCTCCAGAAATGAAACAATTAAGCCTGCCTACCTGACCAAGGCAGTTCTCCAAAATTTGGATCGTTTGCAGAGTTTCCTGCTCTTCGGAATCCGATTGTGCAAGGGAACCCATAGATGAGGGTTCAATTGCTACCATCCAACCAGCTTCTGGGAAATGTTGAGTCTCCGCTGGAAGCATCGTAGTGCTTGAAGGAACCTTCAAATTCCTACAACCTCCATGTTGCCAATAAGTATTACCATCCTTCTTCTTTGGAGCCATACTCTCTCTCGCTCTTCTTCTCCTTCCCCTCCCCCTCTTCACCTTTTTCTCCTTCTCCTGCTTCTCCTCCTTGTCTCCCTCTTCTCCTTCTTGTTCCCCTCTCCTCCTCCTCTCTCCTCTTCCTCCTCTTCTCCTTTTCCTCTTCCTTGTCCCACTCACCAACTTCTCCTCCCCTTCTCCTTTTCCCCCTTCCACTTCTTAAGCTTCTCCTCGTCTTCCTCTTCTCCTCCTCTTCTCCTTCTCCTCTTTGTTCCCCTCTTCTCTTTCTCTTCTCCTCCTCCTTGTCCCCCTCTTCTCCTCTTCCTCCTCCTCTTCTGTCTCCTTTTCCTCCTCCTCTTCCCCTTCCCTTCTCCTTCTCCCCTTCCCCCTCTTAAGCTTCTCCTCCTCTCCTCCCTCTTCTCCTTCTTTTCCTCCCTCTTCTCCTTCTTCTCCTCCCTCTTCTCCTTCTCCTCCTCTTCTCCTTCTCTCCTTGTTCTCCTTGTCCTCCCCTTGTCCTTCTCTTTCTCCTCCTTGTGCCGCTCTTTTTCTCCTCCCCTCCTCCTGTTCTCCTTCTTCTCCTCTTCCTCTTCTTCTCTCTCCTTCTTCCTCTTCTTTCTTCTTCTTCTTTTTTTTGGAGAAGACAAATGAAAGAACTGCCCTCAAGATCCCAAGAAAAGATCTAAAACCCCACCACCTGGGACATTATCAGCCATCTCAGGAAGGACCGGCCAGCCAGGGGAAGAGACGCTTGATTAAAAGTTGAGTCTCCTTTATGTTTTTTCTGTTTTTCTACTTGATCCAAACAGGAAGTAGCCAACCCTCCCACCCACCCCCCCGCCTGCCCCTTTTAAACAGCTTCTGTTAATTCTTTGGGGTTTTAAGCAGGGGGAAGGTAGCTGTGTCATCTCCGCTCCTCTGGCAGTTGGAAACCAATATTCCATAGGGCCAGCATGAGGCAAGATGTGGGGCAGCAGCCCACTCAGAAAGGAAGTTGCTCCATTACGTCACTCAGATCAATTCCCCCCCCCGTCCTATTAGACCACCCTGCATGCTTGAAAAGCATTTTAAAATCCTGCCCGCCAATTCGCAAAGCAGCACAAATAAAATTGCATCCTGTGTGGGACTGTCAATAACGGATTCTCCATTTTTATTTTCTTCCAGAATCTCAAAACGACGTTATAGGGCACTGCACACCAGAACAACTAGACACAAGGACAGTTTTTTTCCCGAATGCCAACACTCTGTTTAACATTTAATTCCCACAACGCTGTCAAATAATTTACTAAAACTGTATTACTATTATTCTTCTCTTCCTTCCTAGTATCTATCTCTCCCCACTTATGAGTATAACCATATTGCTTGTATCTTTCAATTTATATTGCTTTTATTTGTTTCCTAGTACAATTTGATAGCTTATTAGTAACCTTGACTATCACTAAGTGTTGCATCTTTTCATTCATGATGAATGTATTTTATTCTCCTTTTGTACACTGAGAGCATATGCACCAAAGACAAATTCCTTGTGTGCCCAATCACACTTGGCCAATAAAGAATTCTATTCAACACTACCTAATGCACTTGCCCATTATGAAAATAAAAATAAATTAATAAAATGAACAAAACTCAAAGCAACGGAAAATCAGTAACAGAAAAATTACATGGATATGACCATGAAGCTCAACTGCAAGTATTTTCTTTTTCCAGAAGGAATAAAATAAAGCAAAACAGAGAGAGAAAGAGAGAGAGGGAAGGGTGGAAGAGAGAGAAGGAAAGAGAGAGGGGGAGAGAGGGAGACAGAGGGGGGGAGGGAGAGAGTTAGAGGAAGAGAGAGAAAGTGAGAAGGAAAGAGAGGGAGGAAGGGGAGAGGGAGAGAAATAGGGAGAGAGGGAGAGAGGAAGAGAGGGGGAAGGAAGATAGAGAGAGAAGGGGAGAGGAAGAGAGGGAGAGAGAAGAAGAGTGAGAGAGGAAGAGAGAAGGAAATGGAGGGAGCAAGAGAGAGAAGAAAAGAGAGGGGGAGAGGAAGGGAGGGAGGAAGAGAAAGAGAGGTGGGAGAGGGGAGGAAGAGAGAAAAAGAGGAGAGAGAGAAGGGGGAGAGAGAAGAGAGAGGGAGAGAGGAAGGAAGGGAGAGAGATAGAAGAAGAGAGAAGAGAGAGGGTGAAAAGGAAAAGGAAAGAGAGGGGGATAGGGAGAGAGGGAGAGGGAGAGAGGGAGGGATGGAAGAAGGGAAAAGGAAAGAAAACCTAGCTACCTGAATATTGTATGGAAGTTGGATTGGTTTACTGAATGTTCCTAGTTCAAACTAGCATTTACTGTCATATTTTATCATAACATATTGATGTATTTATTCTGGTTGCTCTCCTTTGTCATTGTTCACTTTATTGCTCTATTATTTTATGAATCTTCTGTTCACACTTTTCCCCCTCTTTTGCTTCCTTTTTCTTATTGTAAGCCGCCTGGAGTAACCCTGCCTAGAGATAAGCGGCAAATAAATTTTAAAAAAAAACAACGATCACAAACAAACATTCATAACTGCTTTAACTTTTCTCTTAGAAATTTGCTGCAAGTTCCTAATTCGAACAGCTTTAGCTGTTTCCCTTTTACTGTTTGTCTTTAAGGATTTCTTACTCCCTTCTTACGTTTTGCAGAATGTTGCTGACCTACAAAGGGATGTAGGGATGAATGTCTAAAACTATTTTCCCAGTGTTAAACTTGACATAAATTGTTTTAACTACAACCCTCAAAATGATGCTGTAGAGCACTGCACACCAAGACAACTAGACACAAGAACAGTTTCCCCCCGAACACCATCATTCTGCTAAACAAATAATTCCCTCACCACTGTCAAACCATTCACTAAGGCTGCATTACTATTACTATTAGTCTTCTCATCATTCTTATCACCCATCTCCTCCCACTTATGACTGCAGGACTGTAACTTTGTTGCTTGTATCGATTTATATTGATATTGATTGTTTCCTGATTGCTTATTTGTACCCTATGACTATCATTAAGTGTTGCATCTTATGATTCTTGATGAATGTATCTTTTCTTTTATGTACACTGAGAGCATAGGCACCAAAGACAAATTCCTTGTGTGTCCAATCACACGTGGCCAATAAAGAATTCTATTCTCTGTCATCCCTTCTTCTTTTGCCCTCAATCGTTCGCAGCATGAGGCTCTTCTCCAGTGAGTCTTTCCTTCTCATTAGGTGGCCAAAGTATTTGAGTTTCCTCTTCAGATCTGGCCTTCTAAAGAGCAGTCAGGATTGATCTCCTCTAGGACTGACCGGTTTGATTGCCTTGCAGTCCAAGGGACTCGCAGGAGTCTTCTCCAGCACCAAAGTTCAAAGACCTCCATTCTTTGGCGCTCAGCCTTTCTTATGGTCCAACTTTCACAGCCATACATTTCAACTAGGGAAACCATAACCTTGACTATGCGCACTTGACTATATGCACTATGCATGTTGTACGTGCTTTCGTGCACTCTGAAAATCCAGCTCTTTCAAGGGCCTACTCTTGAGTCTGAAGTATAGACACAACATTTGAGGCACTGTCAAATCTGTCTCCATTTGACTTATTTCCGACATGGATTAGCAATATCCTCCGAGGCTGTAAATCAAACATGTCAAGGCTGCAGCAAGCTTGCTTTCCTGCAAATATTTTAATATCTGTCTAATTTTATGAGTCCTCTCCAACCTCGGATCCTTTATCTCTTTCTCTGTCTCTAGTGCTTCTTTCGTGCTCAAGTATGCTCAAAACAGTCACAATAACTAAGGCGTATTTATGAATATTCCAGATAGAGTGGATCTTTCCTCCCAAATATGTTTCCCCCTCTCCCCAGCAATTGAGTAACAGGTCAGCCAGAAAAAAATCAAAACTAAACTTTATCCCAAATAGACAACTCTGCCAGGCAAGGTTGAGAATAGAATCGAGTCGAGTCGAATAGAATAGAGTCGAATAGAATAGAATAGAATAGGTGGCTGGATGGAGTCACCGAAGCAGCAGGCGTGAGCTTAAATGGACTCCAGAGGATGGTAGAGGACAGGAAGGCCTGGAGGAACATTGTCCATGGGGTTGTGATGGGTCGGACACAACTTCGTAACTAACAACAAATGTTGTATCTATACCTCAGACTCAAGAGTAGGCCCTTGAAAGAGATGGATTTTCAGAGTGCATGAAAGCACGTACAACAGATATAGTAACTGTTTTCTTTCTTTCTTTTCTTTCTTTTTTCACTTTCCTTTCCTTCCTTCCTGTCTTTTGTCTGCCTGTGTATATAATCTCCCTCTCTTTTTCTTTCTTTTTCTCTCTTTCTCTCTCTAATAATTTATCTATATTTGTCTACTACGTTTGTCTCTTATCTATCTATCTATCTGTCTATATCATCTATCTACCTATCATCCACCCACCCACGGACCCACTCACCCACCCATTTATCTATCTGTCTGTCTGTCTGTCTATTTACATACATACATATATGCATACCTATCATCTACCCATGTCTGTCTGTCTGTCTGTCTGTCTGTCTGTCTGTCTGTCTGTCTGTCTATCTATCTATCTATCTATCTATCTATCTATCTATCTATCTATCTATCTACATACATACATACATATATACATACCTATTATCTACCCACCCACTTTTCTATCTATCTGTCTGTCTGTCTGTCTATCTATCATCCATCCACCACCCACTTTTCTTTCTTTCTTTCTTTCTTTCTTTCTTTCTTTCTTTCTTTCTTTCTTTCTTTCTTTCTTTCTACCTACCTACCTACCTACCTACCTACCTACCTACCTACCTACCTACCTATCATCCACTCACCCACATTTCTATCTATTTATCTATCTTTCTATATGTCTGTCTGTCTATCTATCTATCATCCACCCACCCACCAATCCACCAACCCATCTATCTATCTATCTATCTATCTATCTATCTATCTATCTATCTATCTATCTATCTATCTATCTATCTATCATCTATCTATCTATCTATCTATCTATCTATCTATCTATCTATCTTTCTATCTACCTACCTACCTACCTACCTACCTACCTACCTACCTACCTACCTACCTACCTACCTACCTACTAATTTGCCTAATTTGCCATCCGTTCTTCCATTGTGGGAACTGAATACCTGAATCTCTTAAGAGTGGATGCTGTACGGCAGAAATCCATCTTACACATTGGCAAAATATATATATATATATATTAAAAAAAATAGAACACCAAATACAAGCTGGGCGGATACAACCTCATAGATGACCTTCACTCTGTCAAGGACCAAGGAGTACTCATCTCAAACAATCTAAGTCCCAGAGCTCACTGTAACAGCATTGCCAAAAAGGCATTAAGAGTTGTCAACCTAATTTTGCAAAGCTTCTTCTCCGGTAACTTTGTACTGCAAAGTAGGGCATACAAAACCTTTGCTAGAGCAATTCTCGAATACAGCTCGTCTGCCTGGAATCCACACTGTATATTGGACATTAATACAATTGAGCAAGTCCAGAGGTATTTCATGAGAAGAGTATTTCACTTCTCTGCTCACAATAGAATCCCTTATGTCATCAGGCTTGAAATGTTGGGCTTGGACAATCTGGAATTACGCTGCTTTCGGTCTGACCTAAGCGTTATACACAAAATTATCCGCCACAACGTCCTACCTGTCAATGACTACTTTAGCTTCAACCACAATAATATACAAGCACACAATAGGTACAAATTCAAGGTAAACTGCTCCAAAATCAATTGCAGAAAATACGACTTCAGCAACAGAGTGGTCAACCCCTGAAATGCTCTACCTGACTCTGTTGTTACATCCCCAAACCCCCACAATTTTAACCTAAGACTGTCTACTGCTGACCTCACCCCATTCCTAAGAGGTCCATAAAAAGGTCCGTCCCTGTCCTACTGTCCCCATTTATTTGTACCCATTTACTGTATTCATATTTATGTTTATACTTATACCTGTTATCTTTTATATGTTTGAATAAATAGACAGACAGACAGACAGACAACTGAATAAATGGTTGATGAGCTGGCTACATAGGATGGGAGGAAAGAAGTGGCTCAAAGTTGTCAATTGTCCATACCTGACAGAGAACAGATGCTGGAGAAGGGAGGTATGGGGAAGTGAAGATGATTGCTAGAGTTTCATATTATTACGAGCTTTTGTGTTGGCTCAAAATTGCTCAGCAAGGCTGTGGCCAATGGAAGGCTTCCTAGAATCCAAGACTTCTGCTTTGGTCTTTCCTTGGAATTGCTTGGCCAGAAAGCACTTTTTAAAATAAATTCCCTGGGGAAGGACTGAGGGAGCATATCACCCGGTGGCATCTGGGGACGGGGGAAGGCATTTAAATGATTAAAAAGACCTATGCGTGTCATGACATCCGCACGCAAATGCTCTGACCTACATTATTTGCAGCAGGCAGCAGGATTCCAATGCATAAATGCATAAAGATGTCACAGCTCGTGTTGCCACTTTTGAGGTCATTCTGGGTTGTTGTGGCTGCTGTTGGCTTCATGGATGGGAATCGTGTAATGCATGCACATGTCTGAAATGGGGAAATATTATCATACTGTTAAGGACAGAGGGAAGGAGGGAGGGAGAGAGGAGGAGAGGAGCGAAGAAAGGAAGGACATTCCAGAGATTGTGCAGGATGCGTTTGCATGTGCGCGCACACACACACACACACACACACACATTTCTTTCCTTCCGTACTATACACAAACACACACACACACATACACCTATATACACACTGTGCAAATCATTTGAAAGAGGTGCATGCAAAGCCCCATTTTTGTAACCCATTAAAGTAGCCGTATTGTTTCCAGAGTCTGGTGCCTTGGTTGGAAGTTGTATTCAGCCCATGTATCTCTGTGCATAATTTATGTCTTTCTGCTTCTGGTCTGTTTGTCTGTCTGTCTCTCTGTCTCTTCCTCTCTCTCTCCCCACACACTTAAAAAATCCCTAGTATAGATCTCTTGTGTGAGCAGGGGATTGGACTAGATCACCTCCAAGGTACCTTCCAACTCTTTACAAGAACATAAACAGTTTTCAATATACATCAAGTGCATGCTGAATAATGCTTAAAGCGGCATAGAGGTAAGACCTACTATTGAGCCCAGAATTCAAGTTGCTAAGTGAGAAATCTGCTAAGTGAGTTTCGCCCCATTTTGCGACTTTTCTTGCTGCTGTTGTTAAGAAAATCATTGAAGTGGATAAGTTAGAGACGCCATTGTTAAGCAAAAGCGGCTTCCCCATTGACTTGGCTTGTCAGAAGATCCCAAATGGGACACTGCAACCATAATAAATATGAACCAGTTGCCAAGTGTTCAAAGTTGATCATGTGATTGTGGGGATCCTGCAAGGGTCACAATTGTGCAAAATGGTCATAAGTCACCTTCTTCAGTGCCGTTGTAGCAATAGCACTTAGACTTCTATTCCACTTTACACTGCTTTTACAGTCCTCTTTAAGCAATGTACAGAGTCTGCCTCTTGCCCACAACAATTTGGGCAATATGCCCAATATGAGCATTGGGCGCCATCTAACAAAATGAAATTCAATGGTGAAAAAAGTAAAGTTCTGCATTTAGGCAAGAAAAACGAAATGCACAGGTACAGTATAGGTGGTACCTTGATCAATAGTAGGAACTGTGAAAGGGATCTTGGAGTCCTAGTGGACAACCATTTAAATAGGAGCCAGCAATATGCAGCAGCTGCCAAAAAAGCCAACACAGTTCTAGGCTGCATAAACAGAAGGATAGAATCAAGATCACGTGAAGGGTTAATACCACTTTATAAGGCCTTGGTAAGGCCACACTTGGAATACTGCATCACTCTCCAGGGATAGAGGGAGAGAAGGGAAGAGCCCTGTGGTTTTCCATAGGTGTCTGAATCCCTTTCAGCAAAGGATGGGTGATGTCTGGGTTAACTTCCCTTGACCTATTGCTGGAACTTGATACTCCGAACAGAGTAGATTACTATTTATATCCGTCTGTAGGGCAGGAGTTAAGGCTGTCTCTCTCCTTGAAATACTAACTGTTGCCAGCCAGTCTACAAAATGTGCAGCTACCAAAGCCAGGAGAATTATAAGGCCTCTCCCCATCTCTCCTCCTCCTCCTCTGTTTTCAGTGCCTTTAAAATGGCTGACGTCCTTCGCATCACATCTTAGAAAGAAGGTGAAGGTTTTTTCCCCTCCCCCCTCACTTTGTGGGAGAACTTTGAAGGGGGTGAGAAATCCTGAAAAGGTTTTCAAGGGCAGACGAGAAAGAAGACCTGAAAAGTTAGAGAGAGAGATGGAGGAGAGGAAGGGGTACCCAACTTTTCCAAACAAAAGATGGATTCTAAATACAGTAATATGGAAAACTTAAAAACTCTTTAGATGCCCCAACAGCCAGCATCATCCAGCCCCTCTGACTCTACCACCAAATTAAAGGGGTCGTTAAAAAAAGGAGTTTTTTATTAAATGTCTCCAAATTTTCATTCATGCTTTAAATGGCTTGCTATTCCTCTTAAGATAAAGGTTCCCCTCGCACATATGTGCTAGTTGTTCCCGACTCTAGGGGGCGGTGCTCGTCTCCGTTTCAGAGCCGAAGAACCAGCACTGTCCAAAGGCGTCTCTGTGGTCATTTGGCCGGCATGACTAAACACTAAAGACGCACGGAGTGCTGTTACCTTCTCACCAAAGGTGGTCCCTATTTTTCTACTTCCATTTTTATGTCCTTTTGAAGTGCTAGGTTGGCAAAAGTTGGGACAAGTAACAGGAGCTCACTCCGTTATGCGGCACTGGGGATTCAAACCGGCAAACTGCTGGCCTTTCTGATCGACAAGCTCAGCATCTTAGCTACTGAGCCACCACTTCTTCTTAAGAATTCCTCTTAAGAAGCTTAAAACAACCACCGCACTCAAGATCTTGATCATTTGATTTACTCTTGTTCATATTATTTCCGGCTTTACAACACATGTGACATTTGAACAATCGTGTGGAACAGCTTGCCTCTGGAAGATGTGGGTGCTCCATCGATGGAGGTTTTCTTAGAGAAGAGACTGGACAACCATTTATCAGGAATGGTATAGGACCGTGATGGCAAGCCTATGGCATGCATGCCGGGAGTGGCCACCTGCTCTTCCGGTTTCTGGCATGCATCTGCATGTGAAGACCAGCTGGCCAGTGTGCATGCGTGTGCTGGAAACCGGAAGATCATCTTCCTAGTGCACACATGCGCGTCGGACAGCTCCTCTTCCAGTTTCTGGCACGTGCACATGCTCCCATTTCAACACTCGGTGCCGAAAAGGTTTGCCAACACTGGTATAAAGTCTTCTGCTTGAGCAAGAGGTTGGACTGAAAGATCTGCAAGGT
Source organism: Thamnophis elegans (assembly GCF_009769535.1). NCBI lineage: Eukaryota > Metazoa > Chordata > Lepidosauria > Squamata > Natricidae > Thamnophis > Thamnophis elegans. The sequence goes on along the minus strand of NC_045555.1, from coordinate 15,944,503 downwards.
TCTTTCCAAATCTGTTATTCTATTATTATGATGTTTATCGCACAGTCTGCCAAATGTTCAGACTAGGTTTGATATTTTTGTCCATCTATCAACTGTTCAATTGCTGCATCACTTGGAATTGCAATATCGGTGAACAAGACTTTTTTTTCTCTTCTCAAATACCTTTCCAGAATGAGCAATTTAGGGTAGAGAAGCACGAAAACAACTTTCACATGGGCTAAACATTTCTGAAGACTTGGGAAGAGAGGCAATTTGCAGACGAGGAATCAACAACTTTTAGGGAGAGAATCCCAGTTATAAAAACTCACATTGTAGGTACAGTAGAAGCTATATGAATGTTGAGTGATGAACATTACTGGACAAGTTAGAAGATTTAGTGGGGAGGGAGGAATGAAGGAAGGGAAAGAAAGAGAAAGAAAGAGGAAAGACAGAAGGAAAGGAGGAAGGGAAGGAGGAAAGAAGGAAAAGAAAGAGGAAGGAAGGAGGGAAGGAGGGAGGAAAAGATAGAAAGAGAAAGAAAGGAAGGAGGATAGAATGTGGGAGGAAAGAAGAAAAAGAAAGAAAAAGAGAAAGAAAGAGAGAGGAAGGAAGCAAAAGAAAAGAAAGAGAAAGAAAGGTAGGGAGGGAATCCCAGTTATAAAAACTCACATTGTAGGTACAGTAGAAGATATATGAATGTTGAGCTATGAACCTTACTGGACGAGTTAGAAGATTTAGTTGGGAGGGAAGAAGAAAGGGAAAGAAAGAGAAAGAAAGAGGAAAGAAGGAAGGAAAGGAGGAAGGGAGGGAGGAGGATGGAATGAGGGAGGAAAGAAGGAAAAGAAAGAGAAAGGGAGGAAGGGAGGAGGGAGGAAGAAAGGAAGGGAGGAAATAAATATTTGATTTACACAGTTCCTAGTACACATTTCATTAGCATTATTCAGGCACTCTCAAAGGAGAACCACAAACTTTCCTGATTGTCTCCACTCAATTCATTCTAGATTGTGCGACTGCAATAGACATCTATACATTCAGCACAGGTGTATAGAAGACTTTGATGTCATCTGTGCAATATCAGCAGGGAGAAACCCATCAGGACCAGTGATGTGATGATTTCCGCTTTTATAATGTCCTCATAGGCCAAGCATGGAAAAAACATGGGGGTTGGATGCGCACAACACAGGAAGCTTACATGGAAATGTCAGATTTCAACAGAAGGAAATATTTGTGGATCAGGGTTGAAGTGGGGAGTCACAGGACTCCCTGATGATATTACCTAGCTGGGTAATGAAACGTCTGCAAGAAAACAACCAAGCTCAGAGAGCACCAAAGACTCCACAAATATCAGATTTCCCTCTGCTTGACGGCTTAGTGAAGCGATTGAGAACACAACCAAATCAGATTTAGATTTGAACGGGATGTAAGGATTGATTCCCAGAGTGTTCAAAATACAGGAGACTATTATATAAACAGCCAGCTGCCTGTTCCTCTTGATATTATTTAAAAAAAAACTGGAATTTTAAGAAGGTAATTAGAAAGAAACAAAAAAAAAAAAAAACCAACCCTAATGTATGGTGGAGAAATTGGATTTTAAAAGGAAATATCCCGTTGTTGCAATTCTTGGAAGCAAAAGATATGCTTCTCAATAAATCTAAATCCTTTTTCGGATGCTATTCATTTCAAAGAGCCCAACATCTCTCCTAATTCTTCCCAATTTGTCAAAATAAAAGAAAGAAATCATGAAACTTCAACTTGAAAATGTGTACTGGTCCTAAATAGGAAATTGTCAAGTTGTAACCTCATTCTTGGTTTTCCCCCCCCCTTCTCGGTAAATCTTGCTAAGCAAAACAGAGTGAAAATATTGTTTGCAAACACTTTTTTAGGTTGGAGGCAGCTGCCAAGAAACCTAACAAAAACCCAGATGAAAATGTGATTAAAAAAATATTAGAACGTGCAGAAATGAATAGATTAACACTTGCAATTAAAGGAAAGGAAGAATCTATTATAACATATGGGAGCTCTTTTATCAATGTTTAGAGAATAAATATGAAAATAATGTACTATAAAGTTAAATAAATTAAGAAGAGAAATGTTATAATAATGGATATGTGAAGTTGAGTACTATATATATATATGTATGTGTGTATGTATGTGTATATATATGTATATGTATATACTTAAAGTCACAACCCCTGGTATGCCCAAGTATGGGAGGAAGGTCACACTTCCACTCTCTGTCATTAGGCTCGTCACAAGAGTCCATCCAGACAGAAACCCAATATTTTTTACTGTTGCCTTTTTTGTTACATTTGTTATATTTATGCTGATAAATAAATAAAGGGAGACTAGTATAGATCTATTTCAAGCTATTTAGCTCTCATCAGCTAGCCAAAAACTTGGGTATGGCTAGCTGATGAGAGCTAAATAGCTTGAAATAGATCTATACTAGTCTCCCTTTATTTATTTATCAGCATAAATATAACAAACGTATGTATATGTATGTATGTATGTATATATGTATGTATGTATGTATATATATATATATATATATATATATATATATATATATATACACACACACACACATACATACATACATACATACACACACACACACACACACACACATGTACTCAACTTCACATATCTATTATTATAACATTTCTCTTCTTAATTTATATATAATATATATTTATATATATTATGGTGGCAAGGTGTTTTTTTTGGGGGGGGGGAGGAAGAAGTGGAAATGTATCTGAGAACTGCTACCACAATAAGGGATTCAACACAAACTCCCTGTAACTGTTTGGGAGCTCCAATTCCTCCCCACCACAATGAGATATCTTTAATTTACCTGTTTTATGCACTGCAGTCGGTCATTAGTTTGCTGTATGTGTCTGTCCATAGAATTCATTGCGATTGTCTCCACTTCAGTTCTACCTGAAAGCCATTAAAATCCCTCAAGCTGTAAGATACGAAAATAAAATAATAAAAACAGAAAAAAGCAAAATTAATCACTAATGGACAAGTGTTACAATTCTGCAAAGTCTAATGTGATTAAAATCTCGAATGTTACCACTGCTTTACGGGAAAGTTTTGTCCCTTTTATCTATTTCATAAGTAACCAGAGCAATAATCTAATTATACTAAGTATATTTTATATTTTGGGAAGAGTGTCTTTCCCCAATTTGAGCCTAAAATCTTCCGGACATTATAATATCATCTTTCTCAATTTCACCCTAAAACGGTTTTCTTTCTCCTTGTATCTCTTCCCTAACCCAAAACTAGATTGGTGACAAGAAGCCTTTTTATAGGATGAAACTTTGAGAAAAACATTCATATAATAAATCCCATGTACAATGTATAGTTAACTCTGTACATTGTGAAATCCCATTGGAGCCATACATGAAGAACTGTCTTCTCATGCACACAAAGATAATTTTAATTCTACTTGAATTAAACTGAATTAACCTGAATTAAGCTTAAATCAACGTTCATATAACACATAGACTGAAATTAAACAGGTGCATATGATTGCAACCGCCCTAGCCAGCTTCCAATAAGTAAAGTCAATGGGGGAAAGTTTGATTCACTTAACAATTGTGCCTGACTAGGAGACGGAGTTCTAGTCCCACCTTAGCCATGAAAGCCAGCTGGGTGACTTTGGGCCAATTCTCTCTCTCAACCCAAACCAGCTCACTGGGTTGTGGTGGGAAAATATAGGAGGGCAGGAGGACTTTATTTTGTGTATTTGCCACCTTGAGCTAGTTATAAAAAAATAAGAAAGGCACGATAGGAAATAAGTAAATAAAGAAAATAAAAACGAGCCATCCCTCTTTCTCACCCTAGAAGTATAGAGAGCCACCTTTGAACTGTGGATTGTCGAGCTCCTAAGCACAATGTTAACAGCTTTGTGTTTTAGATTTTTATTATCCTTACCAGTAAAAAGCTCTTTTCCTACATAATTCGCTGGGAAGCCCCAAAGGTCTAGCTGGGATGCTACGCGTGGAAAACACACACACCCTGCAACCGAGTGCAACTTTCCCTAAGCTAAGCTACCAAGCATCATCGGCGCTGTTCACATTAACCTTTTCCTCCGATAGGCTGGAGCCTCATGTATAATTCACTGGATGGAGGAGGTCTGAGAAGGATCCATGCTGCCAGGCAGTGCATCCTGCACATGCAGAAACACACACACACACACACACACACACACACACACACACACACACACCATCTCCCCCTCCTCCTCCCCACCAAGGCTGTCTGGAGGCCGCTCTGATAGCGCTTCCTCCATGGCTCCCTGACGGATTAGATTGCAGAGAAAGGAATTTCGCTCTGGGGATGAGGGGCCTCGCACGTAGACAGCCCTCCTCCTCATTCCCCCTTTCAGACACAAGTGGGTTTCATAAAGCAAGGCTGTCCGTGGATTGCGATGCTTTGTGAAACAAACAAAAAAAGGTGCCTTGTTTAATTCTTAATTTCGGAATCGTTCCTCAGTACAGGCGAGCAATTCTTAATTGTAGTTGCAGCGTAAAGCTTTTTACTTAAGCTTCAGGAATGCTGGAGAATTCATAGAAACCCAGCCTTTAAGAGACGTCAGCCATCAACGGACACAGGGAGATAAACAACATCTGCATACCATTCAGAAGGGAAACTCAAAGAGCCAAAAAGGGAAAATGCATAAAGATCAAAATATTTCCTCTCCAGCTATTCACACCAACCTTACTCTGAAACTAAACCAAGAATCAGGAAGTAAACAATACCCCAGTCAAGGAACTATTGACTCAGACAAACAACTGAACAGCACAGCACATAACAGACAATTGACTCAGACAAACAACCGAACAACACACACAACAGCTTAATTAATGAACTACCAAGAACTGACAGTTCAAATCTCACCAGGCTCAAGGTTGACTCAACCTTCTATCCTTCTGAGGTGAATAAAATGAAGACCCAGATTGTTGGGGGCAATAGGCTGACTCTGTTAACCGCTTAGAGAGGGCTGTAAAGCACTGGGAAGCAGCATATAAGTCTAAGAACATCTCAGGGCAAGCCTGTCAGGTAATCTTCGACTTATGATCACAATTGAGCCCAAAATTTCTGTTGCTAAGTGAGACATTTGTTGAGTGACTTTTACTCTGTTTTATTACCTTTCTTGCACCCGTTGTTAAGTGAATCACCGTAGGTGTTAAGTTATTAACACAGTTCTTAAGTGAATCTAGATTTCCCATTGATTGTCAGAAGGTCACAAAAGGGGATTACGTGACCCCAGAACACTGCAACGGTCATAAATATGAGTCAGTTGCCAAGTAGTCTGAATCTTGATCACATGAACGTGGGGATGCTGCAATGGTGGTAAAGGTGAAAAATGGTCATAAGTCCCTCCTTCAGTGTCACTGTAACTTTGAACGGTCACTAAAGAAACTGTTGTAAGTCGTGGACGACCTATATATAAAAAGGAGAGAAAACCCTACTCCCTTACTAGCACTGATGATGTTACCTAGTTAGGTAATGAAACATCTGCAAGGAAACAACGAAGCTCAGAGAGCACCAAGGACACCACAATTCAATTTTCTTCTTTGTGGTTTAATACCGGTTGATTTAGACCTTATAAAATGTGTGTTCACCCATAGGTTTGTTTCTGGGATCCTCAAATAGATCTTAAAATTAATTATTAAGGATCAGGCAAAGACTCCGAGCCCTTTGATGGTTTTAACAGACACAAGTAACCAATTCAGCAGCAGCAACAAAAAAAGATATGCATGTTAATTGCTCAGTGGAAATGAACATTATAAAATAATAGAAGGCAAAAGCTGCTTCTGGAGAACTCTAGACCAGTGATGGCTAACCTTTTTTGGCTCAGGTGCCAAAAGTGTGCATGCACGTGCCCACACCCATAATTCAATCCCCCGATGCGCCTCCTCGCACATGCACCCACAACCCCTCCGCTGCCCCACCCCCACCCCCACGTATGTGCGTACAACCCTCTTGCCCTCCTGAAACCTGGGGAGGGCAAAAAACAGCCTCCCCCATCTCCTGGAGTCCTTCTGGAAGCCGGAAATGGCCTGTTTCCAAACTTCTGGTAGGCCCGTTTTTCGCCCTCCGCAGGTTTTCTTGAAGCCCAGGGAGGGGGGAATTGGCATCCCCCGGCCCTCTGGAGGCCAAAAATCAACCAGCCGGTGCGTTCATGCATACTGCAGCTGACCTTGAATTTTGGTGTTCTTGGTGCTTTTTACTTGCAAAGGTTTTTTGACTGAACTAGGATTTTTCAGCAGGACAATCAGAAAGGTCTGCCTCGCTGTTGTGGTCTGCCAGACTCGGACGATGAGGAGGTTGGGGAAGAACTTGGGCCAGTTCTGGAGCCTTGGGAAGGCTCCGATGGATGCTCAGCATCAGATGCAGAGATAGAGCCAGGGCCGTCCAGAATTTCCCAGCCAGAGAGGCAGCTGCCTTTGGATTCTGAGATGAGTGAGGAGGAAGAGCAGCTGGGGCCTGTTCCAGAGGCACATAAGCGCAGAGCAGATAGGAGAGGAGAACAACGGAGGACAAGGAGTCGGCTCAGGAAGCAAAACAAATGTGGATGCTGAATGGCCCCTCCCAGGCTGGGGAATAAATAGGAGGAAAGGGGAGTGGTTTGGTTGTTGCAGACAACTATTCGCATTTCTGGAAAGTTGGTCCTTGTGTGTTTTGTGCGACAAAGACTGCCTTGCCAGAACTGAGGTTTCTCTAGTTCTCTGACTTAATTTGCAGCCTTCTGGCTGGAAGCTCACAGCCTTGCATTTATCATAACAAGCTGATAAGAACTATGGCTTCAGTTAATTCCTCCCAGAACTCTTGCCTGGATTTTCTGTTGGTGAATTCAGTTCATTCCCAAGGGGTAAATAAAGAGGGGGTTTTCTTTGCGAGGAATCTGTTTCTTGCTTCTGTGAAGGCCTGTTCAGAACACTCACAAGTCGTAATGTCAGAAGTTAGCACCCACCCCTCTCCTAGAAAAATGAAATTTTTGGGGAAATATTGAAAAGGCAGAATATTACATTTCCCTGGATAAGAAATGGCAGGAAACAGAATCACTCTTAATAGCTCCCACCTTTGTCAATGGCCCATTAAAAGGCCTGAGTCAATCTATTTCACATAACAAAGATCTCCCTCTTCAGCTCCAGGGTGATGGGATTAAGGCATGACAGTATTAGCCCTTTACCCTTCTCACAACAGGGCACCTGGAAAGGGTTCCACCACAAAACCGCGTTCGACTAAAGGGCGCTCGACGAAACCGCGTAGCTGACGCCATCACAGCATGACAACAGCGCGGAGAAAAAAGCACGCTGTAAACGCTAAACCTAAAATTAACACCTAAGCCTAATCCTAAACCTAACCCTAAACCTAACCCTTAACCTAACCCTAAACCTAACCCAAAACCTAACCCTTAACCTAACGCTAAACCTAATCCTAACCCTTAACCTAACCCTAAACCTAACCCTAACCCTAACCCTTAACCTAACCCTAAACCTAACCCTAACCCTTAACCTAACCCTAAAGCTAACCCTAAAGCTAACCCTAAACCTAACCCTTACCTTAACTTGAATCGGCTTGCTTTCAAAGCGCTATTTAAAGCGCCCTTCTTTCTCCACGCTTGCTGTTGTCGCCCTGTTGATGACGTCAGCGACACGGTTTAATCGGGCGCGCTTTAGTCGAGCGCTGTTTTGTCGTGCCACACCTGGAAAGAAGCAATGCTCAACCAAACCTGGACTCAAAACACAACCTAGGGAAGTGCCCCTGCTTAACCTCATGGGAGTCTGACAACCAATCAGAATACAAGATCAAGATCAAAGGCCAGAGAGGGCATAAAATCAGGAGCTTTCAGCATCTCTGCCTCTTTTCTTTCTTCACCCAACAACTGGAAGCATGTGATCCCCCTTTTCTGTTCAGGAGCTCAAGGCATGTGATTCTGTCCACTATTAAACCATCTTTCCAAGCAGCCTCCATGTTTCCAGTGTCTTTTTCCCCACTTGGAACTGAACTCAGAAGGACATTTCTTCCAACAGTAAGACATGGAGGAGCATCAGGTGCACAGGTGTGCATTCGAAATTCAAAAAGGTAAAAGTAAGAGGACCACATACATTATGATCAATTTTCTCAAGCTCGGGAAGGATTTCCCCCCCCCCCCGATGCTCGGGAGCCTTTCGGCAGAGGAAATACACCACAGAGGGCAGAGGTAACCAAGACACCTCTCAAACCACATTCTCAAATCCTCTTATTTCGTCTCCACGCGCTAAACGCAAACTCCTGTGGGGAGAAGGTGGAAGGGGTGAAAAAGACTGCAGATTTCAAAAGGACAAAATTAGCACCCTGGGAGAACCGTGCATCCTGACCGAAAACTAATTTTAAATGCGGCGTTCGGGAATACCCCTGGGGTGGCCGTAACTACAGTTATTATCTAAGCTGTCGTTAGGAGGAGGAGGAAAAAAGAAAAGGGCACTCGGCAAATGCCTGCCTCCCCTCCCCCAAAGGAAAGGCTCCGTATAAACGTAATAAACAAATTAATAAGCCACTATTAGAGACAGTGGGAGATCTGGGGGCGGGGGGGGGGCATTTCGGAAGACTGACAATGAACAATCCTATGGATGTATCGTCCCAAGTTCTACATTTAGGCAAGAAAAACAAAATGCACAGGTACAGTATATGTGGTACCTTGCTCAATAGTAGTAACTGTGAGAGGGATCTTAGAATCCTAGTGGACAACCATTTAAATATGAGCCAACCATGTGCAGCAACTGCCAAAAAAGCCAACACAGTTCTAGGCTGCATAAACCGAGGAATAGAATCAAGATCACATGAAGTGTTAATACTACTTTATAACACCTTGGGAAAGCCACACTTGGAATACTGCATTCAGTTTTGGTCGCCACGATGTAAAAAAGATGTGGAGACTCTAGAAAGAGTGCAGAGAAGAGCACCAAAAATGATTAGGGGACCAGAGGCTAAAACATATGAAGAACGGTTGCAGGCACTGGGTATGTCTAGTCTAATGAAAAGAAGGACTAGGGGAGACATGATAGCAGTGTTCCAATATCTCAGGGGTTGCCACAAAGAAGAGGGAGTCAAGCTATTCTCCAAAGAACCTGAGGGTAGGACAAGAAGCAATGGGTGAAAACTAATCAGGAGAGAAGCAACTTACAACCAAGGAGAAATTTCTTGACAGTGAGAACAATTAATCAGTGGGACAACTTGCCTCCAGAAGTTGTGAATGTTCCAACACTGGAAGTTTTTAAGAAGATGTTGCACAATCATTTGTCTGAAGTGGTGTAGGGTTTCCTGCCTAAGCAGGGGGTTGGACTAGAAGACCTCCAAGATCCCTTCCAACCCTCTAAAGAAATGTTACGGCTTGTTGAAACCCAATCCTAGTTCAATATCATGTCTTCTTCCTTCCCTTCTTTGCTTAGATTTAATATTTCATTTACGGTATCGAAAACCTGGTTATTGGTTTATTTTCATCATACTCATTTATTTGCACACTGCTGTAATCAAACCAGGCACTTTTGGCAGTTCACAATCTAGAACAAAAGATGGTAACCACATAACTCTCATCCCCGGTAAATGATAACAATTAAATTAATGATTTCCTCATTTGCTTCCTGGGGTTTATATGAATCTCCAGCCCAGAGGGATTAAAAGTGTATCATATGCAACTGTGTTTTAAAGAGTAAGGTGAAGGTAAAGGTTCTCCTCGCACATATGTGTTAGTCGTTCCGTCCGAAGATGTCTCTATGGTCATGTGGCCGGCATGACTAAATGTTGAAGGTGCTTGGAATGCTGACACCATCCCACCAACCGTGGTTCCTATTTTTCTACTTCCCTTTTTTATGTGCTTTCGAAGTGCTAGGTTGGCAGAAGCTGGGACAAGTAACGGGAGCTCACTCCATTACGTGGCACTAGGGATTCGAACCGCCAAACTGCCGACCTTTCTGATCAACAAGCTCAGCGTCTTAGCCACCTAGCCACCACGTCCTTTATGTTTTAAAGAGTAACAATGGGAAAATGTTCAGTGGCTTCCTCGCTCTCCTTAACTTCTCTAGGTTGGACTAGAAGACCTCCAAAGTCCGCTCCAACTTCGTTATTCTGCAGTCTGTTATCAGTATCTTTTTTTTTAAAGGAAATAACATGGTGTCTAGAAATCTCCGACAATCTTTCGACAATCCCACCAAACAGAGGCAGTTATTCCGCATCTCTATATGCAGGAGACACACAATTGCTATTTAATGAGAAGCTTTGATTAAATACTAAGCTAGGATACAAACAAGATGGGTGGCAACTGCACCAACTAATTAATTAGTTAAATAATCAGGAAAAAGCCACTTTACAGCAAATGGTGGGGTGCAACAGATACACCCTCTGTAGCATGGATCTAACCAGGAGGTTTAAAAAAATAAAATAAAAACAAGCAACACTTTCCACTGTAAAATAGGTACGGTGCAAAGAATGAGGTAGGACATTTTATTACGAAATATATATTTTATTTTATGATATTTGGACACTAGCCAGGAAGGACACATAGGTAGCTCTCCACATAGGAAGGACACTAATAACCGCAATTGAGCCCAACATTTTTGTCACTGAGCAAGACGCTTATTAAGTGTGTTTTGCCACATTTTACAACTTTTCTTGTAAACACAGCTGTGAAAACAAATCACTGCAGTGGTTAAGTAACGCGGCTGTTAAGTGAATCTGGCTCCCCAGATCCGACTTTGTCAAATGGGTGAAAAATGTGAACCCATGATACCTGGACACCATGGCAACCGTCATAAAGATGAATTAGTTCCCAAATAGCCCAATTTGGCTCACGTGGCTGTGGCGATGCTGCAATGGTCGTAAGTGTGAAAAATGGTCCTAACTCACTTTTTTCAATGCCCTTGTAACTTTGAATGGTCACTAAATGAACTGTTGTAAGTCGAAGACTAGATATAGATATAGATATAGATATAGATATAGATATAGATATAGATATAGATATAGATATAGATATAGATATAGATATAGATATAGATATAGATATAGATATAGATATAGATATAGATATAGATATAGATATAGATATAGATATAGATATAGATATATAAAGATAGATAGATAGATAGATAGATAGATAGATAGATAGATAGATAGATAGATAGATAGATAGATAGATAGATAGATAGCAGTTAAAGGCGAAAGGAAATTAATTCTACCTGTTTCCTGGAAAGCCTTGCTAGATATTTCCTGCCAGGACAGAGGCACCAGCAAGAAAAAACTCTTCTTAAAATAATAATAATAGAGGGACAGGGCTTGAGAAACACTGAAGGGAAATGTGATGACAACTTGACATGGACATGGCTTAAGAGAGGAACCCTAAAGAAAGAAACGGAAGGTTTAATACTGGCTGCTCAAGAACAAGCACTACAAACTAATGCCATGAAAGCGAAGATACAAAAATCCACCCACAATCCAAACTGCCGACTTTGCAACGACAAAGTTGAAACCGTTTCACACTTAATATGTGAGTAAAATCGTGCAAACTGATTACAAAGCTAGTCACGACTGAGTTGCTAAATTAAACCACTGGTCGTTATGTTAAAAAATATCCCCTATCTGTATCCGAAAATTCATGGGAACATAAAGTGGAAAAAATTACTGAAAATGAGACAGTGAAGATGATGTGGGAGTTTCGAATACAAACAGATCGTCATTTAGAGCACAACACGCCAGATATCACGGTTGTAAAGGGGCGAAATGTACAATTTATTGATATCGCTGTACCAAGAGACGCCGGAGTCGAAGAGAAAGAACTGGAAAAAAAATCACTAAATATCACAACCTGGCCATCGAAACTACACAGTTGTGGATGAAACATGTAACAGTGATACCAGAGGTGGGTTGCTACCAGTTCAGGCAAACTGGTAGTGGAAATTGTGACTGGGTTGCTGAACTGGTCGGAAAGGCAGGCTGGTCATGGCCCCAAACAGGTTCCCCGGTTGCCCATGTCACTGCCAGCATGGTTTTAATCCTTTTTAATGTTCTGTGCATGCGCAGAACAATTTATAAGCAACTGTGCACGGATGCGGAGCAAACCGCCAGTAACGCTGGCAGCAACCCACCCCTGAGTGATACCCATTGTCATCGGGGCACTTGGCACCATGTCCAAGAATTTTACAAAACACATCAAGAAATTGCCGCTTCCTGCAATAACACTGCAAAAAACTGCACTGCTCGGAACATCATACATTTTAAGAAAGTACTTGGTTGATACCCAAGACGCTGGCAGCAACTCGTATCAACCATTAGCACCAGTCAATGGTATTTGTGACACATTTTAAATGTTCAGTTGACTTGAGTTTCATGTTTAGTGAAGAATAATAATAATCAAAGTTTGAAATGCAGCTTTAAGTTATTTTGGAGCCTTATGTTATCTCTGAGACTCTTCACTCAAAAGTTAATAATGCATAAAAACACACACCTCGGGGACTTACAAAATGTGACTCAAAGCAAGCCATCAGGCCCATGGACATGAATTTCCCAAGTGATGTACGGTATGGCTACTTTATGAAAAGCTCTCTCATAACCGTCCCTCCGCTTTAGAAAGAAAATGCAGGCATTTTTTTGAGCTGCCTTGCCAAATGCAAACTATCTCGAATGGTATGATTGTTGCGTTTTAACTATGTATTGTTTTTGTGTTGTTGTTAACTGTCTGTATCCCCCTTCCCTTGAGTTGTGAGCCGCCCTGAGTCCCTTCAGGGAAAAGGGCGGCATACAAATGAAATAAAACTCAAATGAAAATGAAATAAACTCAAACTTTTATTTACCAGAGACGTCAAAATACTAGAGAAGAAAACCAAAGAAGGTGACAAAATCCAAAGCATTTTCTCTAAATCACATTACAAAAAAATAAAATAAAAGATGTTGAGGTTTGGGAAAATGTGCAGAGTGTCAGGCCTGCAGCCATGTTTTCTTTTGGATCCTTGGCCTGCCACACTTTCTATTATTCTAGCAACAAAGAAGATGAAAAGGCCTGGAGACCAAAACATGAAGAAGGGTTGCAGGAACTGGATATGGCCAGTCTAGAGAAAAGAAGGGCTAGGGGGACATGATAGCAATCTTCCAGTATTTGAGAAGCTGCCACAAAGAGGAGGGGGTTAACTTATTTTCCAAAGCACCAGAGAAGGCAAGACAAGAAACAATAGATAGAAACTGAACAAGGAGAGAAGTCACCTGGAATTAAGGAGAAACTTCCTAACAGTGAGAACAATTATCCAGTGGAACACTTTCAGAAGTTGTAGGATGTAGGTGCTTCACCACTGGAGGTTTCTAAGAAGAGACTGGACAGCCACTTGTCTGAAATGATACAGGGTCTCCTGCTCAAGCAGGGGGTTGGACTAGAAGACCTCCAAGGTCCCTTCTAGCTCTATTCCGATAAAGGTTTAACAAAAAGCATCACCGACGTTTGGAAGGCAAAGTTGTCCTTTTCATTTCAAGAACGCTGTTCTGCAACCTGCCAGTAGAGGACTCTCTTCTATTGACGCTGAGGCGGCTCTTGTGCTTCCCTGACACGGAGCTGGCGGGGGTGTGTGTCTCTGTGTGCGTTTTTAAGCCTTTACAAGTCCCTACAAATCCTTTTGCTTCTGCTTCCTAACAGGGGCCACCGAAGCTGACATCGTCTGCTGACCTTGTGATTATTGATTAACTATCTCCCTCTTCGCTGCCATCTTTCCCCCCCTCCCCCCCCAGCGCCGTCAAAGAGAAAGCTAAGGAGCCGCACTCGGTTCTCCGTGACAGCCATGCTCAAAAAGGCCTCTTTTCAGAGATGGTGGCGGAGAGGGCCGCTCGATCAAACAGCGTTAATGTCGAGACTCAATACCACACGGGAGACTGACAGCTTGTATAATTTAATGTGCATCTGCTAGGCAGAAAGAAAAGAAAGGAGAGACGGGGGGGGGGGGAGAAAGGAAGGAAGGAAAGGAAGAAAAGACTGAAAGAATGAAAAGGAGGAAGGAAGGAAACGTTCTGTTCTTTTCTATTCCATTCCACTTCGCTCCACTCTACTCCATTCCATTCTACAATACATTCTACCCTACCGTGCTCTGCTCTGTTCTACTCTACTCAATTCCATTCCATTTTACAGTACATTCTATTCTATTCTATTCTATTCTTCTCTTCTACTCTATTCTTCTATTCTATTCTCTTCCACTCCGCTCTACTCCATTCCATTCTACAATACATTCTACCCTACCCTACCCTGTTCTGCTCTGCTCTGTTCTACTCTACTCAATTTCATTCTACAATACATTCTATTCTATTCTATTCTGTTCTGTTCTATTCTTCTCTTCTACTCTACTCTTCTATTCTCTTCCACTCCACTCTATTCCATTCCATTCTACAACACATTCTACCCTACCTTACTCTACTCTGTTCTGCTCTGTTCTACTCTACTCTATTCAATTTCATTCTACAATACATCCTATCCTATCCTATTCTATCCTATCCTACTCTACTCCACCCTACTTCCTTCCATTCTACACGACATTCTATTCTACTCTACTCTACTCTACTCTACTCTACTCTATGTTCTGTTCTGTTCTGTTCTATTCTATTCTATTTTCCTTTCCTTTCCTTTCCCATCCCGTCCCATCCACTCCCACCCCACTCATATGATTCCGACATTCTACTCCATTGGAAGAGAATGAAGATTTAATTTCAAAACTGAACTGTACCGAAATTGAATTTTGAAAAGCTGATCTCTATTCCAGCTTTGTCCAGCCCTGTGCCCTTCAGCTGCACTGGAGACAGAATCCTTAAAATCCATTAAACACCCTGCCTGAAGTCCAAAGACAGAGAACAACTCGAAAAAAAGAAAACAACCCAACAACAACCCACCCCAACTCTTTTTTTGCTCCAGGAATTCGATTCTTACCCCCCTAGTTCTGATCCTTCCTGCCTGTAAGATATGTAAAAAAAATAAATCTGTTTGATATTCCAGGGCAGGAGAGCCTGAATATTGGTCATCAACAGGTAGTCCTTCACTTACGACAATTCATTTAGTGATCGTTCAAAGTTACAACGGCACTGAAAAATAGTGACTTGTGGCTGTTTTTCACACCGCTGCAGCTTCTCCATGATCACATGATCAAAATTCAGATGCTTGGCAACTAGTTCATACTTATGACCGTTGCTGTGTCCCAAGGTCATGTGATCCCCTTTTGACAAGCAATATTAAGGGGGAAGCCTGATTCACTTAACAACCGGGTGGCTAGCTTATCAATTGCCGCAATTCACTTAACCACTGTGGCAAGAGATATCGTAAGATGGGGCAAAATTCACTCTAACCACTCTCTTCCTTAACAGCAGATATTTTCGTCTCAACTGTGGTCGTAAGTCAAGGACTACCTGTATAGGTGATCCTCAACTTACTACTGCAATTGAGCCTAAAAATATGTTGTTAAGGGAGACATTTGTTAAATGAGTTTTGCCTCATTTTACGACCTTTCTGGCCACAGTGGTTGTGAATCATTGCAGTTGTTAAGCAAGTAACATGGTTGTTAAGTGAATCAGGCTTCCCCATTGCCTTTACTTGTTAGAAGGTTGCAAATACTTTTCCTATGACCCCAGGACACTGCAACCGTCACAAATATGAGTCAGTTGCCAAGTTTCTGAATTTTGATCATGCGACCTTTGGGTTATTGCAACAGCCATAAATCTGAAAAATAATCATAAATCCATTTTTTCTGTGCCGTTGTAACTTTGAATGGTCACTAAATGGACTGCTGTAAGTCGGGAACCACCTCTATAGCCATTAACTATAATAAAGTTGAATTAAAGTGGTTTTTTTTTTTAGAAAAAAGGAAGTTAAATCCAAGCACTCATCAATTGTCTTAAGATCAAATCGAATTCATTTCATCGTTAATTTCATTGCAGTTATTTTCTAGCTCGTTTAAATATCCTTGCTTTCTACCTCTTACTTGTAATTATATTCCTTTGCTTTATTATGGGAAAGAGATCACTGAAACAAACAAGAGAATAAATAAATAACCTTCAGGGATTAATCAATACAATTAAACAAACAAACAAACAAACCAGAAACAATTGAACGAGTGGTACCAGAATAATTTCTGCACCTGTATTTCTGAGCTATGATAAACATAGCTGAGTGAATAGATTTGTGTATAAATCTTTAATGGTGTATCAGGTTTGGATTTGTCCGTCCGCCCGTCCATCCATCCATCCATTTCATCTATCTGTCATCTGTTTTCTATTTATCTGTCTGTCTATATCATCTTTATCTACCTCTCATCCGTCTATCTATATCATCCATCCATCCATCCATCCATCCATCCATCCATCCATCCATCCATCCATCCATCCATCCATCCATCTATCTATCTATCTATCTATCTATCTATCTATCTATCTATCTAATATTTTTCAGGAAGGACCAGAGCCTAATTCAAAATCTGAGGAATTGCCAGAGATTTAAATCTCAGTGGGTCCCAGGTAAAAAAATAATTATCTTGCCACCAAGAGAGTAGACAGAAAATACATATAGTCCTTAACTTATAACAGTTTGTTTCGTGACTGTTCGCAGTTACGATGACATTGAAACAAGTGACTTATGACTGTTTTTCACACTTATAACTGCTGCAGCATCTCCATGGTCAGATGATCTAATTTGGGATGTTTGCCAACCTCAGAGTTGGATGAGGAAAGGGGGGGACGATTGATTTTAAAAAAAATGTATTTATCACAAGCCTCTACCCCAGTTGGCTTGGAGCTTGGACAGCCCAAGAAAGATGAAACAGAAAAAGAGAAATGTGTTTTTCTATTTTTCACTCGACAAACGGGCAAAGAGCGAGATCCCCATAAGGGTTTCTATCATCTTCCGATTCCGATAACCAGCCAGCCAGTCAGCCGGCTATCTGGGTTTCAAAGCTTGCTTGCTGCCTGCACAGACCATCTCATGGGTCTGTGTATGTATGGATTTATTTAATTCATTGAGACTTGAACTGTGAGTGAGGGCAGTCATGCTGGGCTGTGAAAAGCCTTTCCCAAGCTGGGTAGCTTCCTACTTTTCTCCCTTGTGCCCTCCTTCCTCCATCATCCGTGACTTTAAAATAGTAGGACACACACACACACAGAGAGAGAGAGAGAGAGAGAGACAGACAGACAGACAAAGCTCTCTTCTGGCAGGAGGGTGATGCAGCCTCATAGGCCTGGAGGAGAGAAAGAGTGTGTGTGTGTGTGTGTGTGTGTGTGTGTGTGTGTGTGTCACAGAAAGGAGGGAGGAGGGAGAGACAAAGAGAGAGACAGAGAGAAAATGAGAGGGGGAGAGGGGGAGGGGGAGCGAGAGAGAGAAAGAGAGACAGGGAGAGGGAGAGAGGGGGAGGAGAGAGGGGAGAGAAAGAGAGGCACAGAGAGAGAGAGAGAGAGAAAGTGAGAGAGAGACAGGGAGAGAAAGAGAGGGGGAGAGGGAGAGAGAAAGAGGGAGAGAGAAGGGAGAGAGAGAAGAGAGAGATAGGGAGAGAGACACAGAGAGAGAGAGAGAGAAAGGGAGGGAGAAGTGAAAGAGAGGAAGGGAGAGCAAAAGAGAGGGAGGGAGGAGGAGAAGAGAGAGATAGGGAGAGAGACAGAGAGAAATATGGAGAGAGAGCAAAAGAGGGAGGGTGGGAGACAAGAGAGAAAGATAGGGAGAGAGACAGAGATACAGAGAGAAAAAGAGGGAGGGAGAGTGAAAGAGACAAGAGAGAGAGAGATAGGGGGAGAGAGAGAGAGAGAGAGAGAGTGAAAGAGAAGGAGGGAGGGAGAGAAAGAGAGAGAGAGAGGAAGAGTGAAAGAGAGGGAGGGAGAGGAGAGAGAGGGGTGTGTGTATGAGAGAGAGATGACAGCTTGCATAAGTGAATTTGCTGGACTCCCCTGGGAGCAGCACAGGCAATGTGCTCTCATCAAGCCCATCTGCAGCCTGATTATGAAAGCCAAAGGATTGCCTGAGCACCAGAGCTGCAGTGTGACCTCTACTAAGAAGAAGAGAAAATGCCACACGTGGACACCCACACCCAGCAGTTCCTCCTGGAGGGCAGAGAGGCCGTCCTGCATTTCCATCCAAGCAGATCCTGCTTTCTTTCCCCCTGAGGATCACTGACTGCCAGAAAGAAAGCTGGATTCCTGGGGGGTTGTGGTGGTGGTTTTAACCTCTGGCCTGAGGAATTAAAATGGGCAGCTTTCAAAGGCAAGATGGGCACGAAGGCCACCGATTCTTGTACTGGCTCTGTTTAGCCAGACACCATTTTCTATTTTGCCTCTAACCTCCACATGTGCGAAGGAGAGAGAGGGAGAGCGAGGAGGGGGAGAGACAGAGGGAGGGAGGGAGAGGGCAAAGAGGAAGGGAGAGAGGAAGGGAGAGAGGGGGGAGAGAGAGACAGAGGGAGGGAAGGAGAGGGCAAGGAAGAAGGGAGGAAGGGAGAGAGGAGGGGGAGGGAGAGAGACAGAGAGGGAGGGAGAGGGGAAGGAAGAAGGGGGAGAGGAAGGGAGAGAGAAGGGGGAGGGAGAGAGACAGAGGGAGGGAAGGAGAGGGCAAGGAAGAAGGGAGGAAGGGAGAGAGGAGGGGGAGGGAGAGAGACAGAGAGACGGTGGAAGAGGACAAGAAGGAAGGGAGGAAGGGAGAGAAGCAACCTAGAACTAAGGAGAAATTTCCTGACAGTTAGAACAATTAATCAGTGGAACAACTTGCCTCCAGAAGTTGTGAATGCTCCAACACTGGAAGTCTTTAAGAAGATGTTGGACAGCCATTTGTCTGAAGTGGTATAGGGCAAACCTTTTTGTAAAGGTGTCCCAAAATTATGTGTTCATGCCCAGACCCATAATGGAAAGCCCACCCACCCACCTGCGCATGAGCATCCCCACCCCCCACGGGGCTGGGAGAAGTTTTCACCTTCCCCAGGCTCCAGAGGCTTTCCTGAAGCCTGGGGAGGGCAAAAACGGACTTCCCCGCCCTGCCAAAGGCCCTCCGGAATTCGGAAATGGGTTGTTTCTGAACTTCCAGCTGGGCCAATGGGCCTGTTTTTCGACCATCCCAAGTCTCCAGAGTCTGGGGAGAGTGAAAACGTTCCCAATGGGCCAACCAGAAGTTCAGAAATGATCCGTTTCCACCTTCTGGGAGGCTGGGAGAGGCTGTTTTCGCCGTCCCCGGGCTTCAGGAAAGTGTTCAGAGCCTGGGGAGGGTGAAAAACAGGCCCAATGGGCCAATCAGAAGTTTGGAAATCAGCTGTGGGGAAATCAGCTGAGGGCTGGTGTGCCAGCAAATATGGTTCCATGTGCCGCTTGTGGCACACATGCCATAGGTTCACCATCACGGATATAGGGTTTCCTACCTCATCAGGGAGTTGGACTAGAACAGTGTTTCTCAACCTTGGTGACTTTAAGTCCTGTGGACTTCAACTCCCAGAATCCCCCAGCCAGCTGTGCTGGCTGGGGGATTCTGGGAGTTAAAGTCCACAGAACTTAAAGTCACCAAGGTTGAGAAACACTGGACTAGAAGACCTCTAAGGTGCCTTCCAACTCTGTTGTTCTGTTAAGTCAGTCCAGAAATAGAGGAGTTAACAATAATTTCGATGAAAATGTGGTCACTGATAAAAAGTAATTAAATGAAAGCTTAATACAACATTGAATCATCTTACGGCAAGTTATCCTGTGGCGAATTGGTCAAGGTGAGTTGGACCAGTGATGGTGAGTCGATGGCATGTGTGCTGGAAGTGGCATACAGAGCTATCTCTCTGAGCATGCGAGCCATCGCCTTTTGCTCTTCTGGGTTCTGGCTTACCAACCAGCTGCTCTTCATGTGCATGGGAGGGCTGGAAACCGGAACAGCACCCACCCGGTGTGCATGTGCATGCTGGGAAGATAATCTTCCAGTTTCCAGTGTGCACATGTGCACCAGTAGGCTGGTCTTTGCATGCGCATGCATGCCAGAAACCGGAAGACCAGGTGTCCGGTGGACATGTGCACACCAGAACCCAGAAGTTCATCCTCCTGATGTGCGTATGTGAACCAGGTAGCTGCTCTTCCGGTTTCCGGCCCTCCCGTGCACATGAAGACCAATCGCAGTTAGCAGTTAGATTTATATACCGCTTCATAGGGCTTTCAGCCCTCTCTAAGCACTTTACAGACTCAGCATATTGCCCCCACAGTCTGGGTCCTCATTTCACCCACCTCGGAAGGATGGAAGGCTGAGTCAACCTTTGAGCCGGTGAGATTTGAACCGCTGAACTGCAGATAACAGTCAGCTGAAGTGGCCTGTAGTAATACACCCTAACCACTGCGCCACCTCAGCTCTTTTAGACCAGCTGGCCAGCGTGCCAAAACTCGGAAGAGCAATGGGCAATGGCTCACATGCCCAGAGAGATGGCTCTGCGTGCCACTTCCGGGACATGTGCCATCACTGGCCTCTACGACTCCAGACAAGGGACTGTTCAATCGTTTCTTAAAATCCTCCAGTGATGGAGCACCCACAGCTTCTGAAGATAAGTTGTTCCGCTGGTTAATTGTTCCCACTGTCAGGAAATTTCTCCTTATTTCTAGGTTGCTTCACTCCTTGATTGATTTCCATCCATTGTTTCTTGTCTTGCCTTGTGTTGCTTTGGAAAACAGGTTGACGGTCTATGACACTCACTATTTTTTTGTTGTTATATTTCCCTCCTCTCAAGAAAACCTTTGCATTTTGATTTCATGCTTCAACAGGAAATAATCATTCCTCTGCTCGATGCAGAAGAAAATCAGCAAATTAGTGCAGGATGCTATTTGAGCCGAGGGATTTATACGGCTTTCTAAAAAAAAAAAGGCAGATAATGAACAGAGTCAAGAAGACACATTTCTTTTTGTATAAACATTTCCCTGAAGAGAGCCATGCATTTGTCGAAGGAAATTAAAAGATGGACATCTTTAAAAATATAGAAAGTTTACATTCTAAACCATTGTCTTCAGGCCCTCTATTTGGAGATCATTTCATGTGGGTGCTCCATCAATGGAGATTGTTAAGCAACTGGACAACCATTTGTCTGAAATGGCATAAGGCCGTGATGGCGAATCTATGGCACGTGTGGCACACAGATGTGGCACACAGAATCCTCTCTGTGGGCATGCACATCATCACCAGCTGCTGTTCTGGTTTCCAATGCCACATACATGCTGGCCAGCTGGTCTTCGCAGACGCCTGAGCACAAGAAAACAGCACCAAAAACATCCAAAAAACAGGACGTTTTCCAGGCCAAAAACAGCCCAAAAACCATCCTGAAAATGGCCCCCAAAATGGCCAAAATCAGGCCATTTTCTGCACCAGTTTGAGGGCCAAAAAAGGCTTCAAAAACAGCCTGAAAATGCTTTGAAAACAGCCCCAAAACCAGCTTGAAAATGGCCTCAGTTTGGGCACTTGGTGCCGAAAAGCTTCGCCATCACTGGTATAAGGTCACCTGCTCGAGCAGAGGGTTGGACTAGAAGATCTCCAAAGTCCCTTCCAACTCTGCTATTTTGTTGATGCTATCTTCTTCTGCAGGTACAAAAATGGTTTTATCTTCTTTTGGATCAATTCCTTCTAAATTCAGGAATAATTTGGGAATAAAAAAAAATAGAAAATTTGTATTCTGTTGCTATGTTATGAAAAAGATCAAGGCAGAAAAATAAGAGAGATTGGGATGTCTGCATCAACTATCCAACTTTTAAAGTTTTCTTTGCTGACTTGGCAGCAATGTTCCACTATTTGAAGGGCTCCTACAAAGATGGGGATGTGGTGGCTCAGTGGCTAAGATGCTGAGCTTGTCGATCAGAAAGGTCGGCAGTTTGGCGGTTCGAATCCCTAGCGCTGCGTAATGGAGTGAGCTCCTGTTATTTGTCCCAGCTTCTGCCAACCTAGCAGTTCGAAAGCATGTAACAGCACTCTGTGTGTCTTTGGTGTTTAGTCATGCTTGCCACATGACCATGGATCATGGTCTTCGGACAGCGCTGGCTCTTCAGCTTCTAAACAGAGATGAGCATCGCCCCCTAGAGTCGGGAATGACTAGCACATGTGCAAGGGGAGCCTTTACCTTTACTTACAAAGATGAGGGGATCAACCTATTTTCCAAGGCACCAAAAGGCAATGGTAACAATGGTTGGGAACTAACGAAAGAGAAATTTCCTAACGGTGAGAGCAATTAACCAGTGGAATGTCTTGCTACCAGAAGTTGTGGGTTCTCCATCACTGGAGGCTTTCAAAAAGAGATCGGACAACCATTTATCTAAAGTGGTATAGGATGTCCTGCTTGAACAAGGGTTAGATTAGAAACCTCCAAGGTCCCTTACAATTGTATTATTCTATGTTCTTATGCACTGACAGGACGAGCTTCGCTATGCCAACATACAACGTCTCCAACTAAGAAAATCCACTGAATGTTGTGCTCTTGCTCGCTGGTAGTGGAATTTTATTTAAAGAAATAGTTTTTATTAACCATTTTTACCTTTAAAAACAAAAAGAAAAACACAACAAAATAAAAACAAAAAACAAAACATAAATAACAATATAAAGTAATTAATTATACAGCCTTCTGTATCGGCATTCATGTTTAGCCTTTATAGTTCTCCATTCTCCATTGCCTTCCTATTGATTTTATCTTCTCTAATAATATAATAACAGTAGTACTAACACTTGTAATAATATTAATTGTTCATATCACCATTATATTTACATTATAGTCAATACTTTTGTAGTGGAATTTTATTTCCTCTGCTGTAAATCATCAGGAAAAAAATTTTTGGGTGCTTCTGTGAAATCTTACTTCTCAAGACCTCAGGCATCTACTGAATTCTCAGGAACAGGTTAACAGGAACAGGTAAGCCACTTCTTTGCCTTACCTTTGAATGACATATTTTAGGAAATATTAAAAGGGCAGAATATTTCCCCTAAAAGAGAAATAGAAATCTTAAAGGAAACAGAAAGTCAGTCTCAGCTCCCTGCCGCCAGAAAGATATTTTGGTGCCAGCTAATCTACAAGACAAAAGACTGGGCCAGCCTATCTACAAAACAAAAGACCTCAGCTCTAGGGTGATGGGATTAATACATGACCCTCCAGGACATAACAGGATTATCTATCAGCAGAGCTCACCACATGGCACAACCAAGCCCTTTAATTACATCACCCAGCAAGGTTCAACCAAATTTGATCCAGACAAACATGACTCCATATGGGAGTCTGACTGCAACCAATAGAATACATGCCCTTGCCACAGGAACAGGAAGCTCAAGGGCAAGGCCCAAGAGAGGGTATAAATACCACTTACCCTCCAACACTTGTGTTCAGCTGCACCAGGACTTCAAACCTATGTGGTCCTGTCCACCAATAAACCATCTTACCAATC
Organism: Thamnophis elegans; assembly: GCF_009769535.1. NCBI lineage: Eukaryota > Metazoa > Chordata > Lepidosauria > Squamata > Natricidae > Thamnophis > Thamnophis elegans. The sequence continues at coordinate 15,921,118 of NC_045555.1, read as the reverse complement.
AGCCTCCATGCTTCCAGTGTCTTCCTCCCCGCTTGGAACTGAACTGAACCCAGGTGGATATTTCTCACAACACCTTGGGCATCCCAACATTTCTACTTTTTAATTTGCCACTCAATTCTGGGCTGTCCTGTTTCATTTTCTCCTTGCATGACTGTCGCTCTTAAATAGCCTACAACTCATATCAAGGCACCCTAGAATATATATTGGTTGTTAGCTCTGCACTAATTGCTGACTACTAAACAATCAAAGCCATTGTTCCTTTTACTTAATTAACTCCCCTCCAGAAAAGCCAGGGAAGGCAGTAGCTGAATTCTTAAGCATTATTGCTTCGAATCACAGGATTGTACGTGACACAAACCTTAGCTAGACCAGCCACTCATGCCAAGGTCATTTGTCCATAACCAGTTACATTATCAATCCAGCCATCAATCTGTCACAAGTACGGAGGTGATCCATTGCTATCAACCAGGCTGCATTTCCTAACAGTGAGAACAATTAATCAGTGGAAGGACTTGCCTCCAGAAGTTGTGGGTGCTCCAACATGGAGGTTTTAAAGAAGAGATTGGGCAGACACTTGTCTGAAATGGTATAGGGTTTCCTGCTTGAGAGCCGAGGTGGCGCAGTGGTTAAATGCAGCACTGCAGGCTACTGCTAGATCAGCAGTTCAGCGGTTCAAATCTCACCGGCTCAGGGTTGACTCAGCCTTCCATCCTTCCGAGGTGGGTAAAATGAGGACCCGGATTGTTGGGGGCAATATGCTGACTCTCTATAAACCGCTTAGAGAGGGCTGAAAGCCCTATGAAGCGGTATATAAGTCTACTGCTATTGCTATTACTGCTATTGCTTGAGCAGGGGGATGGACCAGAAGATCTCCAAGATCCCTTCCAACTCTTGTTATTCTATATAATGAATGACATGAATAAGCAGCTAAAATGGACTTTTTGTATCCTGCAACATAACTTCTGGATGAAACATATTACCAGTCCATAAGTCTTTTCTCCTACTTGCTTCATCAGGGCAACTGTCAAACACAATTATGGAACCTTCCAATGCTACAGAGTCGGGTTGGATTTGGCTGTTAAAGTTATTAACTGCAAAAGAAACAGGTCACTGACCATTCCATAACTATTAATCTACCATGTTTTCTTTGACCATGGGTGATGTCAAAAGGCTATACAAGTTTGGATACCTGGTGTGTACTTAAATGGGGCATCATCAGGAATCCAGGAAAATCTCAAACTATTTCTGGAGTTGAATATGTTACACTATAAGTATTGTATACTCTATGGATGATCAATATTAGCGGTAACTTGAATACATAATGCTCAATGATAATGATGTATTATTAGTTATGTTTGATGGATGACCAGTGATCTTATTTTTAATTGTAAAAACTGATGCACAAAAGTTTGTAACCAAACGACATGCTTGACGAAATTGAGGAAAGATTTCTATATGTGTTGTTTTGTTTTTGTTGGTTTTAAAAATAAAAAAAAATATTTTTAAAAAAAGGAATCCAGGAAAATCTTCAGGGGAAAAAAAAACAATGCCAGAATAACAGAGGTGGAAGGGATCTTGGATATCTTCTAGTTCAACCCCCTGCTCAAGCAGGAAAATATACTATCTCAGACAAGTGAAATCTTCTCCTCCTCCTCCTCCTCCTCCTCCTCCTCCTCCTCCTCCTCCTGCTCCTCCTCTTCTCCTTCTTCCCCTTCTTTTCTCCCTTCTTCCCCATCTAGGTTTCCCAGAGCTCTGTAGCTGGAACAGCAGAAAGGAACCAGTATCTTTCTCATACGATTCAATCAGATTGCTGTAAACATGGCCATAAGAATCCCTGGAGTTTTCTCTTCTCCGGGCCTTTGCAGCTGAAATCTGATTGCAGAACTGACAGGTAGGGGCTGTGCTATCGATCATCTTGTCCTTGCGAGGCAAAGAGATGGATTAATGTATTAGAATGAAAGACGGATGCCCTAATAAGGGGAATAAGGACAGACCTCCGCATATCACAGAAAATGGTTTTTAAGCAAGCTTTAATCGTCCATTATGCTTTTTGAGATGTCGAAGGGGATTGAAAACGAGAGACCAAAACAGTTGGCAGGTCCATCCCCTGTTTGATCGTAAGGTTATATGAATCAGAGCCGAAAGCCACAGCTTGGGTTAGAATTGTCTGGTTCTCCACAATGGTCTTAATGGGGCCTGCTTTGCTCCAAATGCAGCTGCATGTTATTGATTGAGCCAGGGTACGATAGGCTAAGCATGCCATTAGAAGGAGAAAATAATTGGAATCATTTATATGGGCTCCACTAATGTGGAAAGCAGTAGAAAACCATGAGAGTTCTAATAACTCCCCTGTCTTCTCCCAAAGAATAAATCTTTCCTACTGTAACATGATGTCACCTATGGAAAAACAGATTTCCATGCATTTCATACAAACAAGAGTCCAGGTGTCAGCATCAAGGAAGACTTTTGATCCAGCCCTTCAGCTCACCAAACCCTTCACAAATATTCAGATTGCTCCTTAATGTCCGAATATTTATTCCATAAAAATGATTTAATAAGGACTACCTTACCTAAGACTCTTGAGAGCCCCTTAAACTTCAAAGTGATCCAGTCAGTTGATCCTAAAGGGAATCAACCCCGACTGTTCTTTGGAAGAACAGATCCTAAAAGTTGAAGTGCAAATATTTTGGCCACCGGATGAGAAGAGAGGATTCCTTGGGAAAGATGTTGGGAAAGATGGAAGACGAAAGGAGAAGGAGATGGCAGAGGAGGAGATGGTTAGATGGTGTCATTGACTCGAGGGACATGGGTTTGGGTGGACTCCAGGAGACAGTGGGAGGACAAGGGGGACATCCTATGGCAGTGATGGCGAACCTTTTCAGCACTGAGTGTTCAAACCAAAACATGTGTGCATGTGCATGCACACGCTGGAGCGCTGGAAACCTGAAGACCAGCTGGTGAGTGCGCATGCCAACTGGTCTTCGGGTTTCCAGCATGCACATGCACGCCACCAACTGGTCTTTGTGCATGTCGGAGCATCGACAACCAAAAGACCAGCTGGCCAGCATGAACATACCTGTTTTTGGCGCTGTTTTCATGCCATTTTTCAGGCTGTTTTCAGGCTATATTTTGGGGCATTTTCAGTCTGTTTTTGGCATGGAAAATGGCTCAAAAATAGCCTGAAAATTGCCTGGAAAACAGCCTGCTTTTTGGATGTTTTGGCACCATTTTTGGCTGTTTTCTGACACCTGCAAAGACCAGCTGGCCAGCATGCATGTCTGTGCTGGAAACTAGAAGAGCAGCTGGTGATGGCATATGTGCCCACAGAGAGGGCTCTGTATGTGACCTCTAGCACGTGTGCCATAGGTTCACCATTACGGTACTATGGCATTCTATGGTCCATGAGTCATGAAGAATCAGACATGACTTAGAGACTGAACAACAACAACAACATCTTAACAAATAGTACTAACACAACAACAACAATGGATAGTCCTATTGACCATTGGGGGCTAATATTGATTACTTTGGGAACCCTGGTCCATATCATTGATCAAGCCCATTCAAAGGGGAGTAACTAAACAAGCTTGGAAACATCAATTCTTTTTTGTAGGACATCCCAACAAATTCTTAGCTTACTGCTCCCTTAGCAAGCCAGGATCAGAAATTAGAATTTGTTTTTGCCTTCCATAATTCCTTGCTCTTGATAACACTGTGTAAAGTTATTTAGCCTATAAGCCATTTACAGCCAACCAAATTCTTTTAAAATATAGTACAACTGATAAATAATACCCATAAATAGATTTCTTACTTTTCTTTCTTTTCCCAGCCTTGGGATCTTTTAGCTGGCAATGTCTTGAGAGTCTCCCTCACGTGTCTCACTTGAGAAGAAGCTTCCATCAGATCATAGGATGGCTCAATGATTGTCTGGTGAATCAAAGCAGGACTTTCCCCTGATCATTTCTGAAAATGTCACATATCAAACCATGGTGGTTTTTATCGTTGTTACTGTGTGTGTGTGTGTGTGTGTGTGTGTGTTTGTGTGTGTGTGTGTGTGTGTGTGTGTGTGTGTGAGAGAGAGAGAGAGAGAGAGAGAGAGAGAGAGAGAGAGAGAGAGAGAAAGAGAGAGAGAGAGAGAGGTGGGTTGCTCCTGGTTCAGATTGGTTCAGGAGAACCGGTAGTGGTAATTGGGCATGGGTTGCCGAACCGGTAGTGATGGCTGGCTGGCCACGCCCCTGAACTGGCTTGCTCCGACGCTTGCCCTGCCTTGTCTTTGCCACATGCATCCTCACAACTGCTACCTAGTGCCTACGCACAGGTAAGCAGCACAGGCTGCTCAGGGAGCCCTGAGGCTTCGCAACTACTGCCTCCTAAGTGGGATTGAGCCTCCCTGCCTCCTCAATGCAGGAGGCAAGAGGAGGCAGTTTTGTTTGCTGCCTGCGAGCTCCAGTGGAGGGGGGAGTTAGGGGGAGGCGAACAGCCAAGTAAGCATGCCAGGATCTGCTGGCTGCTTCTAATCTGCAGTTTACTCGTGAGCAGGTTTACTCATGAGCAGGGTGCTCGGCAGCTGGCAGATTCCCATCTTGCTTGCTTGGCTGCTGCGTTCCCCCCACCCCCACCCCCGGTGCTCACAGGCAGCGAACAAAACCACACACTCTTTGGACCCTTCGGACGCTGTCCTGTGTTCAGCTCAGTTGCTGCTTTCTTTGGCCTTTAAAAAAAAAAGTTTTACAGCCTATTTTATTTCCCATCTCCAATCTGAAACACAAATTTGCCAAGCCACGCCCACAAAATAAGCCACACCCACAGAACTGGTAGTAACAAAGTTTGAAACCCACCCCTGGTGTGTGTGTGTGTGTGTGTGTGTGTGTGTGTGTGTGTGTGCGTGCACACGTGCATTTTTGCAGGGAACAATTTCCTTCTGAAGAAACATCTCAAAGCATCTTCAGTAAAGAACAGTCAGGTTCTTTACAGTTTTCTCCCTAATGAAGAGTTATGCTCACATGAACATCTGGCTCAACAGTGAAAAGAAAAACACACACACAACTGAGTTTGTCTTGTAGCGATAGCTACAACACTCCTTCCCCATTAATTAGAGGGCTGCTAAGCGTTTGATCATTGTTTATGTCAGTGGACAGAAATGGCACTAGTTGTGGTCCACTAATTATAATTCATCTGCCTCCCCCCAATACCCTTCCTAGAGGCATCCTGACTGTGAAATATGGCAGGCAAACTAATTAAAACTTGACAGATTCCATCTCTGCAACAAGCCTCCCAGGACAACAATTTGTCCATCATTAAAGAGATGCTTGGTCCTTCAAAAAAGCACCTTGCCTACAACTCATGAAGTATCACAGTAAATGGATTACATTATCATCACAATGACAGATTCATCTATGCACTATGCATCTCAGACTTATCCCCCAATTCATTCATTCTTTCTTTCTTTCTTTCTTTCTTTCTTTCTTTCTTTCTTTCTTTTCCTTCCTTCCCTCTCTCTTTCTTTTCTTTTACCAAAATTAAAATATTAGCTCAAATGCTTTCCAGAGTGGAAGGAGGGGGTTCTCTTGAAAACCTTCTGTAATACCAGATAGGGAATGGCCTGGGTTTTAGATAAGATATGTTTCTTTCTGATTTTCAACATGCTAATGGCTGATAAGACATAAGGCATTTCTCAAAATCCTTTGGATCTCCTTGTTTAACTGCTGAGCAACTTAGAACTCTACATGTGAAGGTAGGAAGCAATTACGGGATTCTGTTATGTCCACAGTGGAAAATAAATTGCATTCTGATTGGTATATGAAGAAATTACTTATAACACAGTAGAGCTAACATGCTAGCACTGAAATGGGAAGAGATTCACAGTAGGATGAATATATATATATAGAGAGAATATATATTTGAAAGTTGCATTTTGCTTGGATCTAGTTTATAGATTTACCCTTCCATGTATGACCTGTGGAAATAACTTTTGTATCATTATGTGAAAAGCAAAAAAGACATTTATAGCTAGAACCATCTAAGGCAATTTTAGCCCCGTTTGTCCATACTCAGTCACCAAACATATTCTTGTGTGGAGTTTCCTGCAATTATTTAAACTGAGAGAGGGAGAGGGAGGGAGAGAGGGTGGGAGGGAAAGAGAGATGTGACCAAAATTGCCTAATGTGATCTCAAGCTCTTCAGGAGGTATGTGTTTCTCTCAGTTCCTTGAAGCTAGATATGGTTGTGTTAATACTGCCTGTTAAGTATCTGACAAACTCATCCCAGTAGTAATAAACTGTCAAGAAAATGACTTATTCTTATACAGCTGAGCATTCAAAATGTTGGGCATTATCACGATTGAGCGGGTTCAGAGGTATTTCACGAGAAGAGTCCTCCACTCCACTACTCACAATAGAATTTCCTATGCCACCAGGCTTGAAATTTTGGGCTTGGACAATCTGGAACTCCGCTGCCTCTGCTCCAATCTAAGCATAGTATACAAAATTGTCTGCTACAACGTCTTAACTGTCAATGACTTCTTCAGCTTCAATCGCAATAATACATGGGCAAAAAATCGATACAAACTCAAGGTAAACCGCTTCAAACCCGACTGCAGAAAATACGACTTCTGTGTGCCGTCTCTGGCATGCATGCCATAGGTTTGCCATCATGGATATAAACAGGGGGTGGACTAGAAGACCTCCAAGATCCCTTCCAGCTGTATTACTCTGTTATTCTGTAATGCATCATTTAGGGAGGCTTATACATGCCCTTGTATAACAGTAGTGCTTGCATGATAATTTTCATGAATTAATCTTACCAACCCTATAACCATATGTCAACACATATAGAACTCAACAAGCCTATTTGTTCTGCCGAACTGCCTCAGTAAAAATAATGGTTTAAAAATAAACCCAAGCAGTGACCAGTTGCAATGTATGGCTGTGAAAGTTGGACCATAATAAAGGCTATGCACCAAAGAATTGAGGCCTTTGAACTATGGTGCTGGAGAAGATTCCTGCGAGTCCTTTGGACTGCAAGGCGATCCAACCAGTCAGTGCTAGAGATCAACCCTGCCTGCTCTTTAGAAAGCCAGATCCTGAAGAGGAAACTGAAATACTTTGGCCACCTAATGAGAAGGAAGGACTCACTGGAGAAGAATCTAATGCTGGAAAAGATTGAGGGCAAAAGAAGGGATGACAGAGAATGAGGTGGCTGGATGGAGTCACCGAAGCAATAGGTGTGAGCTTAAATGGACTCCAGAGGATGGTAGAGGACAGGAGGGCCTGGAGGAACATTGTCCATGCTGTCGCAATGAGTCGGACACGACTTTGCAACTAACAACAACATCATGAAAAATATTAAAACTTTTAAAGGGGAAGATAAAAACTAATACAAACTAATGTAAGGAAAAGAAAAGAAAGGAAAAGGAACAAAAGAGAAAGCAAACATTTAAAGAAAAAATTGCTTCTGATATTCTTCACAGTAATTATAAATACAATTATATTTAACCCCTCTATCTAAAGTTACAACATAATACTCTTCCCGATGCTGACTGGGGAATTCTGGGAGTTGAAGTCCACAAGTCTTAAGGTAGCCAAGGTTGGATATCCATGTCCTAAGTAATTTCCCAGTTTTTACGACTATATGGAGTCAACACATCAATATGAATGGTCTGTTTTGTCTAAATTCTACATTTAAAAAATCCTCTGATCCTATAGGGCTAGGATATAACTTATCATAATTTTAAGTTAATGTTGAGCCTCCTTGGCTGAGGGGACCTCCTGAGACAAATTCTCTTTTCTTCCTCTTGCTAAAAAATATCTTAAACCTGGTTTGGGTTGAGCAGCAATTGTTCTCTTTGAGTTTTTCAAGGTGGTGTTGTTAGGGTTGTTGTTGTTGTTTGCCTACCCCATTCACTGGCCTGAAATCAGCAAGGCCTCCCATGGCTGTTGCCATAGAAACCCTGTTCAGTCAACACCGGCCTATAACAAAGACAATGTGCTTTCCATTTAGATGAGTTTCAGAGCAAAAAGAGAAAGGAAGAGACTTCTTTGACTGTTCTGCCTTATGCAGGCCAACATCATCAGATTTATTTATTTATTATTCATTCATTCATTCATTCATTCATTCATTCATTCATTCTTCATTACTATCCTTTACTCCATGGTTTATGTGGGACAACTGGTTAGACTGTCACAGCAACCTTCAGTCACAATTAGAATATAGGATAGCAGAGTTGGAAGGGACCTTGACCTTGTAGTCCCATGATGGCAAATCTATGGCACATGTGCTGGAAATGGCATGTAGAGCCATCTCTCTAAGCACATCAGCTATTGCCCAATGCTCTTCTGGGTTGCGGCATGCACATGCACACTGGTCAACTAGTCTGTGTGTGTATGAGTGCTGGAAACTGGAAGAGCATTCCCTGGCACGTAGGAGTACCGGCCAGCTGGTCTTTGTACACACATGCGCGCCAGAAACTGGAAAACTAGGTGACTGGCGTGCATGTGCACCAGAAATCAGAAGCTCAGCTTCCTAGCGCAGGCATATGCACCAGGAGGCTGATCTTCTGGTTTCCAGTGCTCCTGCGCATGCACACTGGGGAGCTTCTTTTCCAATTTCTGCCACTTTCCCCCGCCCTGCGCACTCCTGTTTCAGCACTCAGTGCCAAAAAGATTCACCAACAGTGTTCTAGTCTGACCCCCTTCTCAAGCAGGAGACCCTATACCATTTTAGGCAAATGGTTATCCAATCTCTTCTTAAAAGCACATACAACTTCTGCAGGGAAGCCATTTCACTGGTTAATTGTTCTCACTGCTAGGAAGTTTCTCCTTAGTTCTGGGTTGGTTCTCTCCTTGATTAGTTTCCATCCATTGTTTCTTGTCTTGCATGCTTTGGAGAATAAGTTGACCCACTCTTCTTTATGCAAGCTCTTCAAATACTGGAATGCTGCTATCATGTCACCCCAGTCTTTCTTGTCTCCAGACCCTTAATCTTCTTAGTTGCTCTTCTCTGCACTTTTTCCAAAATCTTAACATTATTTTTTTTTGTAATGTGGTGAACAAACTTGGATGCAGTAGTATTCTTATATACACATATATACGCATACGTATATTTATACATACATATAATATATAGAAGGAGCAAGGTCTGTTCACCACCTTGAGTTATTTGAAAAAATAATAAAGATTAGGAAAATTAGGAAAATCGACAAACATGCAATTCATCTTAAGCATTTTTGAGTAAATTTCAGTAAATTTTCTAAAGCGCTCGGATGAATCAACTGGGAGATTTTGTCTCTTATATGGACAATGCTCTTCCAAAGATGGAAAGATGGATTGTGCAACATCAGCTAATGGCTATTCTTATTGTTGTTGCTTACTGTTTAGCATCTTTCACCAGTTCTTAAGTAGGAATGCAACACTTTTTTTTTTTTTTTTTAAAAGAGGGGATGCTTAAAATAGACTATGTAATTCCTTACTGATAAAATACATCCAGTAATTAAACCTTGATTAGCATACGTTTGTCTTTGCAAGGGCTTAGTTCAGAACTGGACAAATTAGATAAGTGCTACTTAGGAGAATGTGCTAAAATGAGGACATTTCAAGAAACCTGATTTTATTCTTAGTTACCTAACTACAGGTGGTCCTGGCTGAAGAGACTAAAAAAAAATGTTGCTTATGACGCGTCCTCAAAGATATTGTTGTGGCCTGCAAGGGGATGTGGCAGCAGATTCGGACAGTGTGGAGGTTGGGGAGGAACATGGGCCAGTCCTGGAGACTGGGAAAGGCTCTGATGAGGGCTCTGCATCAGAGACAGAGATGGGACCAGGGCCGTCTGACAGTTATCAAGCTGCCTTCGGAGTCAGACATCAGTGGGGCAGAAGAACATCTGGAGCCTGTTCCCACTTTGCTCATGTGCAGAGCTGCCAGGAGAAGGGAATAGCTAAGGAACAAGGGTCGACTCGGGAATAAAGCCACAGGTGGATTCTGAATGGCCCCTCCCATAGGGAATAAAGAGGAGCAAAAGGGGAGTGGAGTTTGCAGGAGACTATTAGTTCAATTCATTAGGGTGAAGATCTGTTCCTGACTTCTTGCCAAGTATTGTCTGCTACAGAGTGGCATTTGAAAGATATCGGCCTGGCAGCTCTCCAAGACTGATAAAGGTCTGCAGTTGTGAAATCTCTTGAAAGACTGTTGGCCAGGACTTTGCTGGAGAGGAATTCAATTTAAACTAAATAAAAGGGGATTTAACGAAACAAGGAGTAGGCTTCATGCTTTTGAGAAGGCTGGGTCAGAATGGATATGACTACCATATTACTCCCCTCCAATAGTAACACAGTTGGATTTTGATTGCTTGGCAACTAGCTCACACTTACTTTATGACTACTTAAAAATCTGACACATACCTGCAATTGTAGTAAACTGTTTTAACAAGGTTATTCCTGAAATATTTTAACATTTTAATAAATTAGTAATTCAGAAACTTGGTAGATTAAACAGCTACATAACTTACACACTATTCTTTTAATAATCTACTCCGCATCTTATTAACCCAATCTTTTATTCATTTGGGAGTCCAGCAATTTTGAGATTTCAACCTATTAAATTTTCCCTAGAATGTTTTCATTTGTACTGCATTCAGCTTAACTCATTCTTGTGTAACTTGTTCAGAAGTCATCTTTTATTCCACCTTCTGAACTATGTATTTTATATAATTAAACTGTGCAGAATTTGGGGCAGTAGCCACATGAAAGATGAAATCTGATTAATTCATTGCCCCTGGAAATGTTCTTCTCTTCTAGTCCAAGCATTGTTAAAAATGCAGGAAACTTGAAAAATGTCCATGCTTAAAATTATTCATGGCTTCACTTGTTTTCCCATTGAGTATTTAATACTAAAATGTGATCTTCCTTCCAAATAGCAGATATAAATATCTCTTGTTTTCCCATATCTGGTAATCAGTGTGACCTTAACAGCGCAGTTAGCATATCATGTAGGTTTCAACAGATGGAGATATAGTGGTGTGTGTGGTGCCTTAAATGATTCCCAGCCTTCAAACCAGAAGAAAAGAAGCAGGTTATTTTAAAGATATAAACTGGCTCAAAGACAAATTCATAATAAATTCATTGCATTGATAAACGCTACATTTACAAACTAGAAGCAGGGGTTTCCAAGCTTGGCAACTTTAAGACTTGTGGACTTCAACTCCCAGAATTCCCCACCCATCTTCATATTTTTTTTTAAAAAGTTTTTTTAAAACTATTTTTACAAACCTACTGTGTTTTCCCCAAAATAAGACAGGGTCTTATTTTCTTTTGACACCCCCCCCCCCGAAATAAGCGCTTGGCCTTATTTTTGGGGAGGTCTTATTATTTTTGAGATCCAGGAACATGGTCATCCCATGGTTGCTTCTGTGTTACGATTTTTTTGTGGAGGGCTTATTTTCAGGGGAGGGCTTATTTTAGCCCATGCACTCAAAAGCCCAATTGGGCTTATTATCTGGGGAGGTCTTATTTTTTGGAGAAACAGGGTATCAATGCGTGAAACAGTGTTGCACCTGGGTATCATACATTCTAATACAAATAAAACTAATAGCATTAGTCATCGTTATTACTTTCAACCAAATATATTTCTAATACCGTGTTTCCCTGAAAATATGACATGTCCTGAAAATAAGGCTATGCCACATTTTTGGGGTGGACAAAAATGTAAGCCCTCCCCTGAAAATAAGCCCCCTGGACAATCACCTCCCGCCCTCTGGCCAGGCAGAGTGTTACTCACCAACCTAGCAGTAACCCAAAGGCACCAAGCTTTGGGAACGAGGTGGGGGGCAAAGGCTTGCGTTGCTTGGTGCCTTTAGGATACCGCTAGGTTAGTGAGCAGTGCTGTGCCCAGCTGGAGAGGGGGGTTGCCGGGCGGCTGCTCTTTTGCGAGCGGGCTCCCAAAGAGCCAGGCACAGCCTCAGGGTTGAATGGCTGTGTTGCACTGTCGCAGCAGCACTACACAGCAGCCATGAGGTGACCACGCTCACGAGCAGCCACCCAGCAACCCCCATTTTCAGCTGGGAACAACGCCATTCACTGACTGAGGCGAATCGCCAAGCCATGTGAGTGTCTGTTTGCTGCCCTCTGGCTTGGCACCTTCGGAATGCCCCAGGTCAGTGAATGGGACTGTGCATGGCTGGAGAGGGGAGTTGCGTGAGCGACTTTTCCCCGCTTGCGCGACTCCCGGGCTCACAATGCCCTTGCCTAGTTCTCCCTGCAGAGCCAGGGCACCTCCGCTGCTGCCGCTGCTGCTCACCACTGCTGCATGGCTTTTTCTGTGGCTTCCAAAGCGCGGAGGTAGGTTGCCTAGTCTTCCAGCAGTTGCTGCTCTGGGAGTACTCCTATCCTCCGCGAGCTGCACTGGCTACCTATTAGTCTCCGAATCCGCTTCAAGGTGCTGGTCGCTACCTATAAAGCCCTACATGGCATCGGACCTGGGTACCTGAGAGACCGCCTCCTGCCGATTACCTCTCTCAGACCAATTAGATCGCACAGGTTGGGTCTCCTCCGGATTCCATCTGCCAGCCAATGTCGGCTGGCGACTCCCCGGGGGAGGGGCTTCTCTGTTGCAGCTCTGGAACGAGCTCCCTGTTGAGATACGGACCCCTACTACCCACCCGGCCTTCCGCAAAGCCAACAAGTCCTGGCTGTTCCAGCAGGCTGGGGGGAGCTGAGAAGCATCTACCTCCACGGAAATTGTGAATGTTGGTTTTGTTTTTAATATGTTGTCTTTGTCTCGTTCCCCCTTTTCCCTTGTCTTTTGTGAGCCACCGGGAGACCTCTGGGAGTGGGCGGCATACAAGACAAATAAATAAATAAATAAATAAATAAATAAATAAATAAATAAAAAATAAATAAATAAATAAATAAATAAATACTCTCTATGGCTGTACCCTCTGGGAGTGCGCTCTTCCAATAGCCAGCCCACAACCATAGAGCACACTCCCAGAACGGCAACTGCTGGAAGACTCGACAACCTACCTCCGTGCTTTGGAAGCCGCAGAAAAAGCTATGTGGCAGCAGTGGCGGTAGCGGAGATGCCCTGGCTCTGAAGGGAGAGTTAGGCAAGGGCATTGTCAGCCTGGGAATGGGGAGCGGAAAAGCAGCTCACGCAACCCCCCTCTCCAGCCATGCAGAACCCCATTCACTGACCTACGGGGCATTCCGAAGGCGCCTAGCCACAGGAGCCGGAGGGCAGCGAACAGGCGCTCATGTGGCTTGGCGATATCCCTAGGTCAGTGAATGGGGCTGTGCCCAGCTGGAAAGAGGGGTTGCAGGGCGGCTGCTTGTGAGCGTGGTCACCTCATGGCTGCTGTGCAGTGCTGCTATGACAGCGCAACACAGCCGTTCGACCCTGAGGCTGTGCCTGGCTCTTTGGGAGCCCGCTCGCAAGAGAGCAGCAGCCCGACAACCCCCCTCTCCAGCTGGGCACAGCACCGCTCACCAACCTAGCGGTATCCTAAAGGCACCAAGCAATGCAAGCTTCTGCCCCCCACCTCATTCCAACAGCTTGCCGCCTTGACACACCTGAGACCCTGAGGCTGTGCCCAGCTCTTTGGGAGCCCGCTCGCATGAGAGCAGCCGCCTGGCAACCCCAAAACAATAAGCCCTCCCTTAAACCTAACTCTTAGAAATTTATATACAAAAAAATACTGACAAGGTTCATCACAAAAAAAAAAAACCAACACCTTCATTATGTGCCATAATCTAACATTCCCTGAAGCAGAACAACGGTATATTTGAGCAGAATTTCCAGCACTACTTAGGTTTAATTGAAAATTGTATAACCACTAAACTCTAAGCTGCTTTAGGTCCCCAATGTAAATACTAGAGCATGACATTGGCTTGTTTTGCTCCATGTGTGCAATTGTGAGAGTGAAGTGTTCTGAGCAAACAGTATTATATAGTGTGCCTGTTGGATTGCAAGCAGTGGGGGTGGGTTTAAATTTTATGTCACAACACCCTAACGACTTTATTGTTTCAACTTCCATTCTGATTTCAATTGCTTTTATTGTTTAAACACCTATATTATCCGAGAGCTGCACATGAATGGTTACTGGATAATTTACTTACATTACAGAAGACTAATTTAATGAAAGGGTAGATATTGCTCTAACTGCTCTACCAATTCAGCCTCCCGGTGTAGCCAGGAATTTATTGCTAAGTGCTTGCTAAGATATAAACAGCCTATCAAGCCATATTAGTTCATGGTCTACTGCAGAGTGTCCAAGGTATACAAAATAAATAGAATAGAATAGAATAGCAGCTGGAAGGGGTCTTGGAGGTCTTCTAGTCCAACCCCCTACTTAGGCAGGAAACCCTACACCACTTTATGTCAAATGTCAAAAATAAAACTGTAAGATTAAAAAGAAAAACCCAAAAAGTCTACAACCTTATGAATGATCATGAAAACTGTAAGAAAAAAATATTTAACTGTTTTATAATCAAACAATATGATGCCCCAATGAAAGAAATGGCTAGTTTTAAGAAAAGGAGGACGAGGGATGATATGATAGCAGTCTTCCAATATTTGAGGGGCTGCCACAAAGAAGAAAGGGTCAAATTATTTTACAAAGCACCAGAGGGCAGGACAAGAAACAACGGATGGAAACTAATCAAGGAGAGAAGCAACCTGGAATTAAGGAGAAACTTCCTAACAGTGTGGGCAATTAGCCAGTGGAACAGTTTGCCTTCAGAAGTTGTGGATGCTCAGATGAAATGGTAATAAAGAAAATATTAGAATGTGCCGAAATGCACAAGTTAACGATGGAACTTAAAGATAAAGGAGAAACAGAATACTACTCAATGTGGGACACGGTATAATTGGCTAGACAATAGATGCAGCGGTTAGAAAATTAATAATGAAATAAGATTAACAAACTAGAAACAAATACAGGTACAAAGTTGTACAGAAGAAAATATATTGCAAGTAATATTATTATCGGACTGTACACATCTGTAAATCAAAATGTATAGAGTAATAAATGTATAGAGTGTTACATTATAACTATAGAAACAATGGACACAACTATGATGGTCAATATTATGTATTTAAAAAGTGACTATGCTGTATGATTAAGAGAAAAATGTTCATGATTGAGGTGTATAACATCATGTATATTTAAAAAGGATTTGATATAACCAGCATACTGCTGTTGCAAAATTGAAACTGTGATGTAGAATAATGGAAAATGTACACACACACACACACACACACACACACACACACACACACACACACACAGACACACATGTCTGGAATGGTATAGGGTCTCCTGCTTGAGTTGGGGGCTGGACTAGAGGACCTCCTGTTCCTTTTCTTTTCGAATTTTTCTTTTATTTTAATTGAACAAAAACACAAAAAAAGAATCATCCTTCATTACATCTTGTAGAAAGCGTGTCGATTGGTTACAGATAACCTTCGGGCATTTCTTCCACAGTCATTACTTATAGTTCATATTAGATTATACACTTTAAATAAAAAATCTTTGTATATCTTACTATCAATGTACCACAATTCTCATTTGACTACAATTATTTGAACATGCTTTTACCGCAAATCATTCATACTTAAAGACACAACCTCATAATGGCATTCATTAGCTATTTCAAAAAATCCTCCAATAACATTACATCTTTATAACATCTTTTAAATAAAAGTCAATTAATAAAGTTTCTAAACCTTCCCCCCCTTTTTTTTCCAACTCACTGTTTAGAATTTATATCCGTTACTTTTGCCAATACCATAGCATGTATATATTGTTAAACAATGATCATTAACATTTCCTTGTTATTATTATAATTGGCTAAAAATCATTTACTATTTATGCCCATGTCCTCTCATCAGCGCCCCCCCCCAAAAAACCTTACACCTTTATAACAAGATCTAAATTAAAATTTGTTAATAAAATTTTATAGGTCTTTTTCCCAAGTCACAATTTGCAATTTATATCCACATTTCTTTTACTAGATTACCATACATGTATATATCATTAAGCTGTATCCATTATCATTTCCTTATTGTTATTATAGTTAATTAATTGTTAGTGAATAAACATTTGATAACAATCTAAAACAACCCAAGAGTTACAAAATTCCTACATATTAATCACCCAAATCAACTATTTTTTTATTATCAACTTTCATTGTCAACCTGTATCTTTCCAGTAACAAAACAGTCTTATCTCTCTTGCCAATTGTGGTGTCAGTCTTCTTTTTATCTCCTTTATAAGGTTTTTATAAACTTCTCTCCGCACTTTGTTGCTTGAAGGGTCTCTCAGATGATTTCGTTGCCCACCAGTTGCTACTAAAATTAGCTTGTCTTTGGTTGTCAATCTTGCTTCTGAAAAAAATTCTCTTCTTATGTCTATCATCATTTGTATTTTTTTCTTCTTCTGTGTCCTGGAATCTGGGGTAGAGCTCCAATTCGTCAAATTCCCTTTTCCATATTCCCTTCTTTCCACTTTCACAAACATTTGCTCCATTAATAAATTCATCTATTATCTTATCTTTATCTTCTATATCTTCATTCTCTCCTTTAATTTTTGGGGCTCCAACCCCATCATCTTTTGCTGTGAGGAAGACTAGTCTTTCCAACTTCTTCTCAATTCTTCCATATTCTTCCAATAGATTTTGAATTCCAGCCAAGATATTTTGGAATTTTAAGTTTTCCTCATCTGAATATTGATCCATGTTTCCAAAAAAAGAAGAAAAAAAGAAAAAGAAAAAAAAAACTAATAGCGACTGCCACTCTAGCCTTCCTTGCCTCTTTTATTTTTTATTTTAGATTGACTTGAACACAAGTTATTTTATGCTCTTCAAAGGAGAAGGGTTCTGTTTCCCCCACTTTCGTTCCCCTGCCAAAATAGTTCTCAGAGGTACCTGTGAAAACAATTCGTGCCCTTGGCTCTTTATCAGTTTCTGTAAACAAGTTGCAAACCCTTCAGTTACAAAGTTAGTGAAGTCAAATAAGGAAAGAAAAGAGATACATTGTTTTAAAAACTCCAGCCTCTGACCTCCGAGTGGCAGTGTGCTAATTTTTCATTTTCTAATATATATCTGTGGCTTATAGAAAACAAAGTTTTTTAGATTTCTTTTAGTGAGATTTAATAACAAGTAATAGGAAGAATTGTTAAAATAAGAAGGAAGGTTTTAACCCAGAAGTCAAAAGATAAAGCAACAAAAAGCAGAAGAAAAAAAATCAATCCGTTCACTTTAAGAGGAGAAATGAAAAACGTTGCGAGCACTTCAATCCACAAAGAATAGTTACAAAGAAAAAAAAACTTTCCACAGCAATCCAATTAGGGTTATTTTTGCCGCTCAGTTCTTTTGTTTAAGGATCTAATTTGGCTTTAAAGAAACATTTCTTTGGGCAGTCTTTAGCAAAATAGAAAAAATACCTCACCAGATGGACTCACTTTCTCTTTTCACTTCCTTCCTTCCAGAGCATCCCGATTACATCAGCGTGGGGGCTGCCTGTTTATCATGGGCTTGAAGCACTTCCCTTGGGTCGATCAGGGACTTTGCGATGTCCCTGAGACCAGCAAGGCTTTGTCTTCCTGATCATTGTCTCTATGGGATGGTTTAGGTCTCAATGGACCGTTCAGTGGCAAAAGTGTCAACGGCGGTCTTGGAGTATTGAGACAGCACGTTGTGACATCACGACATGGCTCCTCCTTTTCATCCCTGTTCCTTTTCAAGGGAGAATTCCCTCCATCCTCAACCCACACCCTTCATCCATCCTGTTGGCCAAGTTTTGTTTGTTTGTTTGTTTGTTTGTTTTGACATAGGTTTGCCACTCTCCTAGAAGATCACAAGGCCCATGTTCTGGCAAATTACTTATTGTGATTAATTTATTGACAAGATGTATTCTGTAAAACAACAGACCATGATCCAAATAAAAAAGACAGACAAGAGTTAGCTGTAAAATATCAATTGTGATTGGAGGTAGAAGTTCATATTGCTCAAACCTAACACTAGAAGGCAAACTTTATCCAGAATGCTTCCAAGAAAAAGACTACACATTTTGTAATGCTGCTACACGGGGAATGCAAAAGCATTGTGCAACTGCATCAGCTCAAGTGGAAAACAGCTGATTGGTGCCAAACAAATGCTTTCAACATTGACAGGGCCTGAATTTTTGCACATCCCAACAGCTTTATAAAAGAAAGAAGCAAGGATTTATACTGTTTCCAGAACACCGATTAAAGATTGCAATCTAGAAAAATAATAGTAGTAAAAATCTGGGCATGACTTGGCCACTTTTTTTCATTGAGGGGCTGTCATAGAGAGGAGGGGGTTCAACCTATTTTCCAAAGCACCCGAAGGGCAGACAAGGAATAATCAGTGGAAACTGAAGGAGGAGAGATTCAACCTGGAAATAAGGAGGAATTTTCTGACAGTGAGAACAATCAACCAATGGAACAAAAGTTGTCTTCAGAAGTTGTGGGTGCTCCATCACTGGAGGCTTTCAAGAAGAGACTGGATTGCCATCTGTCAGAAATGGTCTCCTGCTTCAGCCGGGGGTTGGAGTAGATGACCTACAAAGTCCCTTCCAACTCCGTAAGTCTGTTAAAGGGTTCCTAATTGTTCTTCCCTTGTTTTCTTTACATAAAGACCTATTGCTCAGTTCTTTAATTATGGTTTTATTTGAAAGCTACTTGGATTATACTCACAGAGAGAGAGATAAAACACATGCATACAAGCAATAAAAACTCTTACGTTCTTTCATTCATATTCATGACCACCCTACCAAGGTAAAAAGAAATTGTGTATATGCACAAACCCACGCACAAGGATTGGGAGGTAGCAAAGGTGGCCTAAACACATCATAAGAAAATTGTTCCGGTATTATTCCATCCAATTAAATAGGATGGATGGATGGATGCATGGATGGATGGATGGAGGCAGGCAGGCAGGCAGGCAGGCAGGCAGGCAGAGAAATTAGAGAGAAAAGTAGATAAGTAGTTAGGTACCGTAGATAGATTAGACGACAGACAGACAATGATAGATAGATAGATAGATAGATAGATAGATAGATAGATAGATAGATAGATAGATAGATGTGGGTGGATGAATGGATGGAGGGAGGCATGCATGCATGCATGCAGAGAGATTAGAGAGAGAAGTAAATAAGTTCTTAGGTACCCTAGATAGACAGACAGATAATGATAGATAGATAGATAGATAGATGGATGGATGGATGGATGGATGGATGGATGGATGGATGGATAGATAGATAGATAGATAGATAGATAGATAGATAGATAGATAGATAGATAGATAGATAGATGCAGGTAGGCACGCATGCATGCATGCACGCAGGCAGGCAGAGAGATTAGAGAGAAAAGTAGATAAGTAGTTAGGTACCGTAGATAGATTAGACAGACAGACAGGCAATGATAAATAGATAGATAGATAGATAGATAGATAGATAGATAGATAGATAGATAGATGGATGGATGGATGGATGGATGGATGGATGGATGGATGGATGCAGGCAGACAGGCAGGCAGGCAGGCAGGCAGGCAGGCAGGCAGGCAGGCAGGCAGAGAGATTAGAGAGAGAAGTAGATAAGTAGTTAGGTAGCGTAGATAGATTAGACTGACAGACAGGCAATGATAGATAGATATAGATAGATAGATAGATAGATAGATTGATAGATAGATAGATGGATGGATGGATGGATGGATGGATGGATGGATGGATGGATGGATGGACGGACGGACGGACAATGTCAGGCACAACAAATCAGGAAACAAGGCAGTTCAAATGAATACAGATTTATTGCTTGCTAAAACTCTTTACAAAAATCTGAATGACTAATAGTCAAGGCAAAATGTATATAGATAAGAGTTAATAAAAGTCAGTGGGGCTTGGGCTTAACTCTCTTGCATGCATGAAGGGACTTGTGAATGATGACATGCTTGACCCCAAGTACAAATCTGGCTACTTTCTTCCTGTCCTTAAGACTAGAAGGCATTTGTTCCATGTTTACAATGTTATTCAGTCTTGTCTGCGAACCAAAAAAGCCAATACAGTTCTAGGCTGCATCAACAGAGGGATAGAACCAAGATCACGTGAAGAGTTAATACCACTTTATAAGGCCTTGGTAAGGCCACACTTGGAATACTGCATCAATTTGGTCACCATGATATAAAAAAGATATTGAGACTCTAGAAAGGGTGCAGAGAAGATCAACAAAGGTGATTAGGGAATTGGAGGCTAAAAGATATAAAGAACGGTTGCAGGAACTGGGTATGTCTGCTTTAATGAAAAGAAGGACTAGGGAGACAAGATGGCAGTCTTCCAATATTTCAGTGGTTGCCACAAAGAAGAAGGGGTAAAGCTATTCTCCAAAGAGAGTATAGAATAAAGAATTCTATTCTATTCAAAGCCCCTGAGGATAGGACAAGAAGCAATGAGTGGAAACTAATCAAGGAGAGAAGCAACCTAGAACTGAGGAGAAATTTCCTGACCATTAGAACAATTAATCAGTGGAACAACTTGTCTCCAGAAGTTGTGAATGCTCCAACACTGGAAGTTTTTAAGGAGAGATTGGACAATCATTTGTCTGAAATGGTGTAGGGCTTCCTGAGCAATGGGATAGCAGGTTTCCTGAACAGGGGTTTTCCCGAGCAGGGAGTTGGACTAAAAGACCTCCAAGGTCCCTTCCAACTTTGTTACTCTGTTAACTACTGGCTACTAACTCACCACCTTGGTCCTTACATCCTCATCCTAACTACCGAACCTTAGAGAAGACAATTTGGCCAGGATAACATATGCAAAGGGTTCTAAAGACTTCACTGGAGTTGGACAGCCAATAAACTTATATAAATAAATAAAACTTAAAAGTATTTCGTTTCTGCTTTCCAATGCATCTAGCCCGAGTTGCAACTAAAGGAATACACAAATTATTAAAAAAGGAGGAAAAAAAACACGTCATCAGTAATTTAGGTAAAGGTAAAGGTTCCCCTCGCACATATGTGCTAGCCGTTCCCGACTCTAGGGGGCAGTGCTCATCTCTGTTTTAAAGCCGAAGAGCCAGTGCAGTCCAAAGATGTCTCCGTGATCATGTACCCGGCATGACTCAATGCCGAAGGTGAATGGAACGTTGTTACCTTCCCACCAAAGGTGGTTCCTATTTTTCTACCTGCATTTTTACATGCTTTCGAACTGCTAGGTTGGCAGAAGCTGGGACAAGTAACTGGAGCTCACTCCGTTATGCAGTGCTAGGAATTCGAACCGCCAAACTGCCAACCTTTCTGACCGACAAGCTCAACGTCTTAGCCGCTGAGCCACCGTATCCCTGTAATTTACTAATATATTTTATTTTAAAAGAGATAGGAATCTGATTATTCCTTGTGCCTGGTATTTCGGTAAATACCGCTGGAGAGGATACAGAACAAATTATTGCCTCTTTGGCATAGGATAAGGCTTGTTTGTGGTTGTTGTTATTGTGGATTTAATCCAATCTTGCGCTTCTCCGCATTTTGGTTCACGATTTTTTATTTTTATCCACATCCAAGGAAACATTTCAAAGCGCATTCAAAAACCACTGGGGGTCCTCAGACCACAACCTAAGAATCGGAGACGGAGGAATGTAAATACTTGCACATTACCGGCTAAAATAGCCCCTTCCCAGGTTTTCTCTTTGCATTCCCTTCTAATGTTGATCTCCAAGCGCCCTCTCTCCCTGTTGATATCCTGGACCAGAACAAATCTGTTTAATTACCTGCTGCATTCTTTTAGCCTCTAGCTAATCACTGATTAAACCAAATTTGGAAAAGGCTTCCTTTAATGGCTGCTTTTCCTGAAAGCAGCACGTTTTTTTTTTGTTTCCTCCCCAGGGGTAAATACGCACACCCTGGACTGTAAAAGCTGCTGCTAAGCCAGGATCAAAACCCTAAGCAGTGCAGGATCTCTGCAAGATCCAATGTCCTTTCCTTTTCCCCCATCCACCGTTATTTATGAAAGCAGGATGTAAAAATTGGGGGCACGTTGTTTCAAATGAACACTTGGGGTTTTTTTTAAAGGAAGAGGTTGGAAACACAACAATAAATAATAGGACAGGGTGAGCCCGAGACAACACATCAATTCAATGGTTAGATCCGTGATGGCGAACCTATGGTACACGTGCCACAGGTGACATGTACAACCCTTTCTGTGGGCATGCCAGCCATGGCTCCAGCCCAGCTCCACTGTGCATGTGTGCATGCCTCCCTCTAGCCAGCTGGTCTTTGGGTCTCTGCCATGCATGCATGGGAGGCATGTCGGGAATGCGTGTATGCATGCATGGGGGTAAGGCGCATGCACGGGGGCACTCTCATTGGATTTCAGGGCCTCATGCAGCACCTCTGGGCCCTGTTTTGGCTTCCAGGTTGGTGCAGAGATCTCCTCTGACAAAGAACAGCTGTCTACTCCACTCAATCCAAGGGCAAGAAGGGTTGAGTGGACAGCTGTTCCTCATCAGAGGAGATTGGCTGCTATCAGCCCCACTGCTGGTCAGCAGTCCATCCTGCTGGTCGACCAACTCCTCCAATGCCTGAGAGACCCGGGATGGTCCCAGTTCCAACTCCTCCTCCGAACTGGGCTCTGAAGGGCCCTTACAGTTGTTTCTGCCCATCCAGTTTGGGCTAGTAGATTGGGGATGCTTCAGATTCAGTTAGCCAAAGAAGGTCAGCTGGCAGGAACCAGGAGAAGGACTTTCCCTGCCATAGTTCCTATTCTCTGGGATATTCTCACTTTAGATATCAAGATGATCCCAAGCTGTCGTGTTTTGGTAAGGCCACAAAGACTTGGTTGTGTGTCCGGTCCTGTGGCCCAAGTGTGTTAAAGGCCTCACTTCCTAACTATAGTAACATCCAAGAAGCCATGGATGGAAACTAACCAAGGAGGGAAACAACCTGGAATTAAGGAGAAACTTCCTGACAGTGAGAACAATCAACCCATGGAACAGAAGTTGCCTTCAGAAGTTGTGGGGGCTTCATCAACGGAGGCTTTTAAGAAGAGACTGGACAGTCACTTGTCTGAAGTAGTATAGAGTGTCCTGCTTGAGTAAGGGGTTAGACTACAGCAGTGATGGCTAACCTTTTTTGAATCGCGTGTCAAAAGCGGGGGGAGTGCAGGGGGGTCGTGCGCAGGAGTGCTACACCCATAATGCTATGCACATGACCCCAGCATGCATACGCGTGCAATCCCCCCTGTGTGCACATGACAGGCATCCCCCCCACTTTTGGCACACTTTTTTCGCCCTCCCCAGGTTCCAGAGGCTTTCTAAGAGCCTGGGGAGGAAGAAAACAGGCCCCCCTAAGGCCCTCCGGAGGCTTCAGGAGCTTCCCTCAAGCCTCCGGAGGGTGAAGAACGGCCGTATGAGCAACCTGAAGTTCTGGAATGGTGACTTCTGGTTTGCCCATAGTGCCGTTTTTTGCCCTCTAGAACCTTCTGGAGGCTTCCCTGAAGCCTCTAGAGCGCAAAAAACAGCCCAACATGCAAACTGGAAGTCCGTTCCCGAACTTCCGATTTGCATGTCGGGTGGTTTTTCGTGCTCCGGAGGCTTCAAGGAAGCCTCCAGAAGGCGAAAAACAGCCCTAAAAGAAGGCCGAAGTCTGCTGGCCAGAGCACGCATGTGCGCTGGAGCTGACAGGGCAACATCTGGCATGCCCTAACAAATGGCTCCATGTGCCACCTGTGGCACTCATGCCATAGGTTCGCCATCACAGGACTAGAGGAACTCCAAGATCCCTTCCAACTCTATCATTCTACGATTCTATAAGGCTATCCTGCCTGAGCAGGGACTAGAAGACCTCCAAGGTCCCTTCCAACTCTATTCTGTTGTTCTGCATATTCACTTTGTGTTGTTTTAATTGTTGTACTTATCTTTATGTTTTATGATATAGACCGTCCAAATTCAATTGTTGAGATGATCAGCTATAGAAATCACATAAATTTAAAAAAAATTAAAATACAGTTTACATAATTGATAATGAGACAGTGGACTGGTGGCTGTTTCTTTGATAATGTTCTGCTTCTCATTAATCTATGAAGAGATTTGAATACCTCATAAATCTGTAAAAACACACGACTTCTGTTCAGTCAGTCCTCCCAAATTAAGATGACACAGTTTGTAACAGAGCAATTGAGTGAAAATAAATATTTAACCTAGTTAATTCTCAGACTGTAGAAGCATGTCAGAATTGATGTTCATGTATTATAAAACAAGCCAAGGAGAAGGCTATTTACTTAGCTCTTATAAAATTGCTGTGCTTTGCTGAATCAAGATTTGTGTTTGTGTTTTCTCTAGCAATGCTATTTCTAGATTAGCCAATTAAAACCTTAACTCTTGAATGATGTAGCTAGATTTCCTGGAGCAATACGTTGAAAACACAGCTAATGCACTATGGAAAAGTAATGTGTCACATATATACTGTATATACTCCCTAACTGGATAAATTTAAACGGATTACTTAAATAACAACTGACTGTGTATCTACTCAAGGACTAAGCCAAACTCCCTTATCTTAAAAGTAAATTTATTCAGAAAAAAAGCAGAATGCCTGAACTTTTTATTACTGAAAAGCAAGTTGCAAAAATGACCCCAAATGCATATTAATTCATTTCTACCAATGTATTATTCCATCAATCCTCAATGACTTTTAAGATAAGGTAAGATAACCTTTAGATTGTCACTTTTTTCTGTGAACATACACTGGTACACATTAAAAAATGAAATTCTGATGCCTGCTCACAAAAGAATATATCCTATATTATGTCTTTCTGTCTATCTACACACAGACACACACACACACACACACAGTGAGACAGACATATATACATATACACACACGGTCAAGGTTGATGATATATGGACAAGGTTGATACTATATGGGTTTTAAGGAAAAACCCACAAAAAAGAACATTGCAAAATTTATAAACTCAGATTTCTCAAACCTACAACAGAGAAGCAAGAGGAAAAACAGGAAACACCAAGGATGGAATATGCAAAGAGAGTTTCAGAGTGAAGTGAGATTTCCATTTAATTGTCATTCGAGACAATGGTGAATGTGCATATAGATGGGAGGTTGAACAGCTAGTCTTGCGGTGCAACCGGAACAATCTTGAACTAAACACACTCAAAACCGTAGAAATGGTGGTAGATTTTAGGAGAAACCCTCCTATACCACCACCTCTTACCATAATAGACAGCACAGTATCAACAGTAGAGTCCTTCAAGTTTCTAGGTTCTATCATATCTCAAGACTTAAAATGGACACCTAACATCAAAAACATCATCAAAAAAGCACAACTAAGAATGTTCTTTCTATGCCAACTCAGGAAGCTCAAATTGCCCAAGGAGCTGCTGATTCAGTTCTACAGAGGAATGATTGAGTCTATCATCTGCACCTCTATAACTACAGTATCTGGTTTGGCTCTGAAACCCAACAAGACAGATACAGACTTCAATGGATAATTAGAACTGCAGAAAAAACAATTGCTACCACCCTGCCTTCTATTGTACACTGCATGAGTCAAAAAGAGGGCTGTGAAAATATCTATAGAGCCCTCACACCCTGGACATAAATGGTTTCAACTTCTACCCTCAAAATGACGCTATAGGGCACTGCACATCAGAACAACTAGACACAAGGATAGATTTTTCCCGAATGCCATCACTCTGCTAAGCAACTAATTCCCACAACACTGTCAAATAATTTACTGACTGTATTACTATTATTCTTCTCATCCTTCCAATTACCTATCTCCTTCTGTTTATGACTATAACCTTGTTGATTACATCTTTACAATGATATTGTTTTATTTAGTTCCCTAGTATGATTTTGACTGCTTATTTAGTATCCTACAGCTATCACTAAGTGTTCTATCTTATGATTCTTGAAGAATGTATTTTTTATGTACACTGAGAGCTTATGCACCAAAGACAAATTCCTTGTGCGTTCAATCACACTTGGCCAATAAAGAATTCTATTCCTATTCCTATTCCATTCCATTCCATTCCATTCCATTCCATTCCATTCCATTCCATTCTATTCATTGGAATTTAGTGGCACCAAACTAAACAGGATTTTATCCCAAGCCGACAGATGAAGGCTATCTACCATACTTGTCAATAACTTCATGCAGAAAGGTGGATTTTGGATTTTGACCAGAAGGATCACAGAGACATGGATCCATGTGAACACTCAGATAGAAATTCGAAAACACGTTCATGTCACCATTAATTTGCAAATTACAACAAAGCAGATGCTTCACCCCAGGAAAAAAAAATAATAGCTCTTGGAAACAGATTGTAACTCCCAAGTGAAAACTATTTTTAAAAGAAGGAAAAAAAACTATTCAAGTTTTTCCTCCAGCAACAAAATTATTTATACGACTTCTGAAACTTCATTCTGAGAGCCACGACCGAATAATAAGTCTACTGGAAGGTTGGTTGGATTTCCACATGGTAAATGGTTTTTTGTCACATGTTAGGAGAGACATATTAAAAAGCAGAGACACCACCCTGCCAACGAAAGTGCATATAGTCAAGGCTATGGTTTTCCCAGTTGCAATGTATGGCTGTGGAAGTTGGACTATAAGGAAGGCTAAGAGCCAAGAATTGAGGCCTTTCAAGTATGGTGCTAGAGAAGACTCCTGTGAGTCCCTTGGATTGCAAGGCGATCCAACCGGTCAGTCCTAGAGGAGATTCATCCTGACTGCTCTTTAGAAGGCAAGATCCTGAAGATGAAACTCAAATGCTTTGGCTACTCAGTGAGAAGGAAGGACTCCCTGGAGAAGAGCCTAATGCTGGGAATGATTGGGGGCAAAAGAAGAAGGGGACAACAGAGAACGAGGTGGCTGGATGGAGTCACTGAAGCAATCAGCGTGAGCTTAAATGGACTCCAGAGGTGGTAGAGGATAGGAAGGCCTGGAGGAATGTTGTCCATGAGGTCGCGATGGGTCGGACACGACTTCGCAACTAACAACAACAAGAGAGACAGAGGTGAATTGCCTGCAGCCTCAATCAAATTGCCATGGACTGTGCAGCCCTGTCATCTCATCCCAGCTGAAATTACAGTTTATGTAAAAAGTCTTCAGATAACTGGGATAAATTCTTGTCGTTTTCTCAGCAAGATTTTTCAGAAGTCTTTTACCATTGCCTGCTTCCTAGGTTTGGGAGAGAGTGATCAGCCCAAGGTCCCCCAACTGGCTTTGTGCCTAAGATGGGACTAAAATTCACAGCCTCCTGGTGTCTAGCCTGATGCCTTCAACCCCTACCTCAAATTGGCCATTTATCCTGCCCAAGCCTTGATTAGATCCTGAAAATGAGTGTAGATTAAGTCATTCTTGAAGGAAGTACAGCAGGGAGCAGCATCTGATAGACTTTGGTCAAGCTTGGAAGTTAAACAGGGTAGAGAATGGTTAGCAATGGATGGGAACCAGATGAGAGAAAGAGGGAGAGGGAGGGAGGGAGGGAGGAAGGCAGTGAGATGGAAGGGATGGATGGAGAGATGGAGGGATGGAGGGAGGAAGGCAGGGAGGGAGGGAGGGAGGAAGGAAGGAAGGAAGGAAGGCATCTATTTCCTTAAAGTCTTGCTGAGCTTTCTTGTGGATTTCCACTCTTAACGTTGCTATTATTGCAGAGATGTTACCTTAACTAACCATCTTATTCCTTTTGCCTTTCTCCTAGCCTCATGACAATGAACTTACAGCACTGTGCCACAGATGGCAGAGTGCCCTCTCTATGGGCACACGAGTCGTCACCTTAGTTCAGCTCTACCACACATGTGCGTACGCCTCCCGCCGGTCAGCTGGTCGCCAAGTCTCTGCTGCACATGCGCAGGTTGTGGGGTGTGAGAGGGGGCATGAGCAAGTGTGAGGCACATACGGGGGGCATGCATGCATGTGCAGGGGAGTGCATGCATGCACCAGGGGGCAGGGCACCCATGCATGCGTGGGAGGTACAAGTGGGAGCACATGCACAGGGGCTGCATGTGCAGGGCTGCACATGCATTTCATTTTGGGGGTTTGGGCGCACATGTGCGCATTTGCACATCTGCTAGGGGCACTCGGTCTGGGAAAGGCTAGCCATCACTGTCCTAGGCGATATGCTGCTGCCGCTGTGTGCTTAGCATTGGAGTTAATCCAGACTGGGCAACCAAGACCCAATTACAACGAGCGCAGCCTTTCTCCTTTGTGGAGTAAAAGGGGGCTCCCACCTAGTAAATTAAGTCATATATACTTGTCCCTCACTGCAGCAAAGGTCAGGATTCATTTCTTAGCCCACAAACTGCTAACGTTCACTTATAATGCAGAGGGTCTCCCTCCCTCGCCGGAGTTAGCAAACTCAATATCTGATCTGTTCCCTTAGCCTTCAGTTAACCTTGTAACAATGCCAGTGACCTGAAAGCCGTCTCCCTCGCTATTCATTGATTTAGTAGAAGTCAGGGTTTCTCTTTTTTTTTTTTTTTGCTCCAGAATGCATTATCGGCTCAGCCTTTTTAAAAGGTCTGTATAAAATGAAATGGATAAAAATCAGCTCCTAAGAGGTGGCAGAGGAGGGAAAAAAAGCAGAGCATTGGATTCTCTCGGAGGCTATGAACTGACATTAAATCAAAGTGGAGTTTATGCTACTGCGAGAGGGAGAGGGAGAGTGCCTATACCACATACAATAACTGTGCAGTATGCAATGCAGCCATACAGACAAGGTATTTCTTACTCTCACAGCCTCGTAATTTAATAAATCAACAGAAGGACGCCTTCTACAAGTTGTCCCAAGTCAACAAGGGAAGAGAGAGAGAGAGAGAAAGAGAGGGAGGAAGTGAGGACAATTTATCAGTGGAACATCTTACCTTCAGAAATCATGGGCGCTCTATACTAGAGGCCTTTAAGAAGAATCTAGCTCTAGACAGTGAAGGAAGTTAGCACCCACACCTCTACTAGAAAAATGAAATATCCTAGGAAATACTAAAAGGCAGAATATTTCCCCTAAAAAGAGAAGTAGAAACCCAAAAGAGGCAGCAACTCAGTCGCCCCCACCTTTGTGAATATGAGCCATTAAGGCCTGTATCAGTCTATTCTACATAACAAAGGTAGGATTGGCCTTCTACCCATCTCGCCACATGGCACCTGGGAGGATTGCAACAGCCAGCAGGGCAAACAGACTTGGGTCTCAGGAGAGCCTACAAAGTTAGCTAAGCCCCCTTCTCCCGCCTTAGGAGTTTGACAACCAATCAGAATACATTTCTTACACAGGAACAGGAAACTCTTAAAGTGGGGCCCAACAGAGGGCATAAAACCCAGGGATTCTCATCATCTCACCCCTTTTTTCTTCTTCTTCAATATCTTCTAGGCATGCGATCCCCCTTTTCCCCAGGACCTCAAAGCATGCGGTTCTGTCCATTAAAACCTTCTTTCCAAGCAACTTCCATGAATCCAGTGTCTTTTCCCCAACTTGGAACTGAACCCAGAAGGACATTTCTTCCAACAACAGTCACTTATCTGAAATAGTACATTTTATCCTGCTTGAGCAGGGGGCTGGACTAGAAGACCTCCATGGTACCTTCCAGCTCATTCTATTCTAAACTAAAGCCTTAATTCTGCCCAGCTCTGAAAGCCATATCTCTTTCTCTGCCTTCTTTTGTTTACCACTGGAAATTGCCACCCACCTATTTCCCCATATAAACACAGTAGGTGGTATTGAGCAACACAAGACATCCAGCAAATGCTTTTCCTATCCTCAGCTGGAGCCTGGAGGCCTTTGGTGTTTGCGGGCTCTTCCAGAGAATCTCCTTCTCCCCAACTTGGGAGCGACAAAGCCAGTTAAAAACTCCCCACTTGTTTGTTTTGGCGAGGGGTGCTGGGGCTGGCAATTCCAGAAAATCACCCATTGTTTATAGCCGAGGTTATGGTTTTCCCAGTTGCAATGTATGGCTGTGAAAGTTGGACCATATGGAAGGCTATGCACCAAAGAATGGAGGCCTTTGAACTCTAGTGCTGGAGAAGACTCCTGCGAGTCTCTTGGAATGCAAGGTGATCCAACCGGTCAGTCCTAGAGGAGATCAACCCTGACTGCTCTTTAGAAGGCCAGATCCTGAAGATGAAACTCAAGTGCTTTGGCTACCTGATGAGAAGGAAGGACTCACTAGAGAAGAGCCTAATGCTGGGAAGGATTGAGGGCAAAAGAAGAAGGGGATGACAGAGAATGAGGTGGCTGGATGGAATCACTGAAGCAGTCAACATGAGCTTAAATGGACTCCAGAGGATGATAGAGGACAGGAAGGCCTGGAGGAACATTGTTCATGGGGTCGCGATGGGTCGGACACCTATTGTTGAGTGGATCACTGCAATTGCTAAGTTAGGAACAAGATTGTTAAGTGAATCTGGCTTCCCCATTGACTTATCAGAAGATCACAAAAGGAGAGCACATGACCGCCAGGCACCGCAACCGTCCTAAGTACATGTCAGTTGCCAAGTGTCTGAATTTTGATCACGTGACCAATGACGATGGTGCAACGTTCGTGAGGGTGAAAAAACAGTCATAAGTCACTTTTTTCAGTGACTTTTTTCAGTGTTGTCATAACTTCAAAGGATCACTAAATGAACTGTTGTATTAAGTCAAGGACTGCCCTGTTGTCCCAAAAATAAGACCTCCCAGGATAATAAGCCGAATTACGCTTTTAAGTACATGTGCTAAAATAAGACCTCCACCAAAAATAAGCCCTCTGCTAAAAATATTGCAATACAGTAGCAGCCATGAAATGACCATGCTCCTGAACCTCAGAAAGAATAAGACATCCCTAAAAATAAGGCCAAGTGCTTATTTTGAGGGGCAAAAGAAAATAAGACAGTGTCTTATTTTCAGAGAAACAGTATCTGCATGTAAAGAATTCTGTCTCTTTTGGTCAAGGGTGGAGTGACACTCCAGCAGAGTCAAGTTAGACAATTTATGGAATTGTCTGACACACTGAGTCCCAAAGTTTCACCCTGGTTCAGGTGCTTCTGTCAATGACCAGGGGTGAGATTCAGCCGGTCTGGATCGGTTCAGATGAACTGGTAATTGCAGTGAGCATTTGGCCCCGTCCCATGTCCCTGTCTGTTCTGACCCGCCTCCGTACGGTGAGTCACGCCGACACAAGATTACTGCTAGACAAGTTATTCACAGTAAATTAACACACCGACAAAACTTTGGTAGCAACCCAGACTTCCACAGATAAGAAATACACACAAGAACTTCTCCAGCTTTAGTATAATAGTTGTGTCCTGCAAAAAGCCTCCTCCCAAAGTCTCTTCTTATATACTCTCTTCTATAGCTTCGTAGTGACTGTCGGCGCTTATCTGCCCGTCTTTGCCTGGCATCCGGGACCAACTCCCTTAGCTCCTCCCCACTGCTCGAGGGCCTGATGTCAAGGACAAACCCCCTTTGGCTTTCACTGCTGCTCCATGCCTCAGGCGCCTCCTGGTGGCCAACCAGCCTCTATGGTCTCTACTCGGAGTCTGAACCCTGTCCAGGGTCCTCCACATCTTCCAGAGCCAACTCATAGGGTCCCTCGCTATCGGAGTCTGTTTGCAGCTCCAACGGCTCCTGCTGGGCCACAACACTGTCCTATATTTCCCTGCTTTTTAGCTCAGCGGATTGCCACGCGTCAGCTGTTTTACTCCAAAGCGCAGACATAAAAGGTAAGTTTTGAAGCTTAAAAAGGTTGTTTTTTTAAATGCTGCATGCACATGCGAATTGCACACTCACCGAACTGGTTGTTAAACCAGTTGCATTCCACCACTGTCAATAACTCCAAAACACAATCAGAAAACAGACCAAACACTTCCCCCTCCTGATGGAATTTGTTATCCTTCCTACTCCACAGATAATAAGACCAAAGGTGAATACAAAGGTTCACCTTTGAGGCTTCTCTTGTTTTGGAATTGCTCTGACCAAGGCTTCTTGAGACAGTAAAAATCACGTGCTTACTCCCAAAAACCTTTTTTTACTTAAATGGCTGTGAATTATTTTCATTCACAGCCCATAATGATTCACAACAAGCCTGTGAAGAGTCCGACAGAAGTCTGCCACAGTCTTTCAGGGTAAGGCTGATAAGCACCCACCTTTATCTCCCTTGAAACACTGCCAGAGTCCTAATTGCCAATTAGTTTTGCAAGACCAAATGGAGCACAGAGTCAAAACGGAGCTTCAGAGTTTAAACCGACCAGAACGAACAAAAGTTGCTTCCTGCAAAGGCTCATGTTTGTTTGCTCCTCTTTTATGTCTTATGGGAGGGGCCAATCATCTCCAAGCCTTACTCCCGAGTTGTCCCTTTTGTCATAACTCTTCTTGCCTTCTGACAGCTCTGCACATACGTGCACTGGGAACAGGCTCCCCCTGTTCCTCTGCCTTGCTAATGTCAGGCTCTGGAGGCAACACATAAATACCAGATGGCCAGGCCCCCTCTCTGCCTCTGATGCAGAGCCCTCGCCCTCGCCTTCCCCAGACTCCAGGACTGGCCCATGTTCCTCCCCAACCTCTTTAATGTTCGACTCCGCTGCCAACTCCGCAGGCCACCGGCGGACCACAACAGGAGTCATCTTTTGCTTCTCAGCCGAAAGAGAATTAGGAATAATTAACCGAGCAAACGTTTATGAATGGAGAGGGTTCTGTGGGCAAATCAAGTGGAGGCTCAAAATAGCTTTAACCATGATGGACTTGGAGGCTGGACGATGGGAAGAGAACCTTTTGGCGTGATAAAATTTTTTCCTCTGTCTCTTCCTGGGGTTGCATTTATCATTTATCAGGAGGTGCCATGATCTATGCTGACAAGCTTTGCATGCTTATACATGTATTTTTATTCATTCAGGCTCTGCATTTTTTATTATTATTCTGAGACACCCGTCTTTTAGAAAGAGTATTTTTTTCCTCCTGGAAATATGTTTCGTTTTCTTTTTACAAAGGCTATTCATCAAAAGCGTTATCGCAATTGCAAGTGGCATCCAGATTTCCTTTCCCTCTAGTGCCGTGTTTCCTAGCAGAGGGTATAACCCTCTACAAAGACCAGAAAGGAAAAAAATGCAGTGTCCTCCCCCACCCCTTGTGCATTGTTTCTCAGACTGGAGATGGATGGATAGAGAAGGATCCAAAAAGATTTTTGTACTCTGCAAATGTACACTGAATCATGAGAAAGGCAGGACTAGATGAATCAAAAGTTGTAATTAAGACTGCCGGGAGAAATATCAACAACCTCAGATATGCAGATGATACCACTCTCATGGCAGAAAATGAAGAGGAACTAAAGAGCCTCTTGATGCGGGTGAAGGAGGAGAGGGCAAAAGCTGGCTTGAAACTCAACATTAAGAAAACTAAGATCATGGCATCTGGCCCTCTCAATTCCTGACCAATAGATGGGGAAGAAATGGAAGTAGTGACAGATTTTATTTTTTCTGGGCTCCAAGATCATGACAGATGGGGACAAGAAATTAAAAGACACTTGCTCCTGGGGAGGAAAGCTATGGCAAATGTAGACAGCATCCTAAAAAGCAGAGACATCACCCTACCAACAAATGTGCGCATAGTCAAGGCTATGGTTTTCCCAGTTGCAATGTATGGCAACCCGGACTCAAAGGCATCAAATGTGCTCATAGCTCCACACCAGTGGTGAAATCTAATCCCACCCCCCCAAACTGGTTCTTTTTTTTAAATTTATTATTTCTATTTTTTTTCTTCCTTCCTCCTCTCCTTTCCCTTCTCTCCTTCCCCTTCCTCCCCTTTACCCTTCCCCTCATCCTCCCTTATCTCCCCTCTCTCCTACTCTTACATTCCCTCCAATTCTTCCTCTGCTTTTCCCTCTCTCCTATTCCTCTCCTTTCTCCTCACCTTCCTATCCTTCCTTCTACTCCTCCTTCCATCCACTCTATCCGTTGTTGTGTTTACATATTCTCCTCTTCAGGGGGTGACCTGGTTCTTTTTTTTTCCTCCCCTAATTGAAAGTTATAAAAAAAGGCAAGATTTACAAAATCTTGTTCTGTGGGCGTGGCTTGGTGGGGGGTGTCATGTGACTGGGCGGGCATGGCCAACTTTTTTTCACTTTCAGCTTTTTAAAAAGCATTTTCCCCTGATGGTTTGGGGGTGCGTATGCCCCCTGTGTGTGTGTGGGGGGGGCGTTTGAACTAAAAGCCTCCGGAGCCTGGGGAGGGTAAAAAATGGCCCAATGGCCCAACCGGAAGTTTGAACTTGCGGTAGGCCCGTTGGGCCTGTTTTTCAACCTCCCCAGGCTCCGGAGGCTTTCCTGAAGCCTGAGGAGAGCGAAAATGCCCTCCCCTGGCTTTTCGGAAGGCCATAAATCAGATGGGAGGGCTGCCATGCGTGCAAATATGGCTCTGCGTGCCACCTGTGGCACAAGTGCCATAGGTTCGCCATCAAGGTCCTAGGAGAATCGATGGATTTGCACAGCAGACCAGAGTGTGACAGTTGAAGGATGGGAAGCCAGATGGCCCACTGCCGTCTCCCTCCTGCTGACACCCATTAGGATTTTGATCAGGCTGACAATGAGCAGGCTTCGGCTGGGGAGAAAAACCAAGGCAGCTACTCCTTGCAATCTGCAGAACTGAGCCCTTGGCCCAAGTTTCACCACAAATCCTGCCTTTTCATCCAGTCTTTCTGTTTCAAAGGATTATCAGGGAAATATCTAGGGAGATTCTCCATCCCCAAAGGTGCTTTTTTTTTTTTTCAAGAAGCAACTGGACTTTCTGGCTTTCTTTTTTCTTTGAAGACCTTTGGCTGAGGAAGCTTCTTGGATGAGAAGCGAAACGTCTTCAAAGAAAAACACAGAAAGTCCCGTTGCCTCTTGAAAAAAGCAGCTTTGGGACGATTACCGTGAACTTTCAGGGGCCTTTATGGGATGGATCTCAATAAATGGAACTCCCTTTCAAATGGAGAATGGGTTCATTTGTTATTTTCCTTACAAATCCCCCCCACCCCCCAAAAAAGGTACACCTGCAATCGATTTGCTGCTTGTTCGAACTCTTCAGGTTATTCACGTCAAACGCTTCGCTCAATACACCGATAGGATGCTTAGGAAGCATGACTGGTAGACCATTGCGCATTGTCCCGCACACGAGCTCAATATTGTGGCTTGTTAATAAGAAACAGCGGAGAGTCAATTTCTGGCTTTTGAAGACAAGAGAGAGAAAAAATCCACTGCTGGATCATCGAGGCTTATTCGCAGTTCATTTTATCAAAAGAGCAAGCTTGGAACGCCTGCACAAAAATTAAAATTCCTCCCCCCCACCCAAGAAAAAAGGAAGAAAGGAAAGAGAACCAAACAACCATGATGGTACAAAGATCAATCCTTTCTTAGCTGCTGTTATCCGGCAACTGTCTTTGTTAGCCAACATGCTGGAAAGTATAATTATATGTTTAGTTTTTTCAGTTCCAAGAACAATTCCGCTCTGAGCTGCACACTGGCACAAGGAATTGATAGGGAAATGTAATTCATCCATGGGTGCAAAAGTGATTTGTTTTTTTTCAGAGCTGGGATGTGTGATGATTAAAGGCCTGGAGACCAAAACATATGAAAAATGGTTGCAGGAATTGGGGTATGGCCAGCCTAGAGAAAAGAAGGCCTAGGGGAGGACGCGGGAGCAGTATTCCAGACTGCCACAAAGAAGAGGGGGTCAACTTAATTTTCAAACTACTAATTACCCCTAGTCCTCCTTTTCTCTAAAATAGTCATAACCCAACTTTTGCGACTGTTCTTCGTGTGTTTTAGTCTCTGGGCTTTTAATCATCTTTTCCCCCAAAGTCTCAGAGAAGAGCAACTAAGATGATTAAAGCTTGGAGAATAGAAGAGAAGAGAATAACAGAGTTGGAAGGGACCTTGGAGGGCTTCTAGTCCAACCCCCTGCTTAGGCAGGAAACCCTACACCACCCTCAGATTAATGGTTATTCAACATCTTCCTAAAAAATGTCCAGTGTTGGAGCATTCACAACTTCTGGAGCAGGTGTGGGTTCCAGCAGCCACTACCACCGATTTGTTCGTGGGTGCGTAGCGAGTGCACACGCTTGATGCATGCTGCACACATATGCACAGTACAATAAAAATTGTTCTGTGCATGCGCAGAAGCCAAAAACAAGATGGTGGTGCCTATGGCCATAGGCGCCACCAGGAGAACCAGTTCGGGGGCGTGGCAGGCCTGGGTCGCTGCTGGGTTCCAGTGTCCCAGGTTGCCAAACCACTAAACCAAACCGCTAGGAACCCACCACTGTTCTGGAGGCAACCTGTTCCACTGATTAATTGTTCTAACTGTCAGGAAATTCCTCCTTAGTTCTAAGTTGCTTCTCTCCTTGATTAGTTTCCACCCATTGCTTCTTGTTCTGCCCTCTGGTGCTTTGGAGAATAGCTTGACTCCCTCTTCTTTGGGGCAACCCCTGAGATATTGGAACACTGCTATCATGTCTCCCCTAGTCTTTCTTTTCATTAAAGCATATGAAGAACGGTTGCAGGAATTGGTTACAATTATTTGTAAATCTAAGAAGGTATCCTTCAAAATACTTTATAATATTAATTAATACTATGCAAATCATTA
The DNA here is from genome assembly GCF_009769535.1 of Thamnophis elegans. NCBI lineage: Eukaryota > Metazoa > Chordata > Lepidosauria > Squamata > Natricidae > Thamnophis > Thamnophis elegans. Next base: position 15,884,520 of record NC_045555.1, on the reverse strand, counting down.
CATTAATTATTGTATTAATTATAATCATTAATACTATACAAATTTGTAAAATAAGATACCCTTCTAATACACATACACACACACCACACACACACACACACACAAACACACACACACACACACACACACACACACACACACACATTGAAGGATACCTTCTTAAGTTTACAAATAATTAAGTTGTATTAAGGATGGTTTGCCAGTTCCTTGTAGTAACATGAATCCTTTTTAGCCTGCATAATTGAGAAACACTTGATGATAAAGTGTTTCTCTCACCATCAAAACTTCTGAAATAGTGTTATTAAGAAAAGGAAGATAAGCTTAGCACGAGGTGAGATGCAAACAAACAGAAGCATTTTCCCGGATTCATTTAACTCTCCAAATTAAAGAGCCACGTTCGCTCTCTTACTAATGAAAGCTAACCAGGCTAAACATGCACTAACTCCAAGGATTTAGCCCTCCAAATTACACGTTCTGTAATAAATGAAAAATGTTCTCGATTTTTGTTTTGCTAACGGATCCTAATTATAGGATTAAAATAGTCAAATATGTAATAACACTTGTAAAATCTGCATGTGTGCTAATTCTATTGTGAGTTGGGTTCTTTCTGCAGCCAGCCTCATGGGGGGGGAGGGGGGGTTCAAATGAATAATTGCAGCTGCAAAGGGGGGGGGGCTGCTTTACATTGTTTACAATTTCACAGTCTCTGTGCAATCTCATCCTATTTGTTCATTTGTTTATTTCTTTGATTTATACACTTGACCATCTCAGCAAAGTGAATCTGGGTGGCGATTAAAATACGAACAACAATGACGAAGGTTACAAAAAATTGCAATCTGAGAAAAACCAAGAAATTGTCAAATGCTGACTCACATTTATGACAATGGAAATATCCCCGGGGTCTTTTGCAACCTTCTAAACAAGCAAAGTTAATGGGGGAAGCCACAGTCACTTCACAACCCTGTTACTATCTGAACAACTGCAGTGATTCGCTTAACAACCATGGCGAGAAAGATCATAAAATGGAGCAAAACTCCCTTAACAAATGTCTCACTTAGCAACAGAAACGTTGGGCTCAATTGTGGACATACAATTGAGTGTTCTGGTGTCCTGTGATCCCCTTTTGCAATCTTCTTGCGAGCAAAGTCAATGGGGAAACCAGGTTCACCTCACAACCGTGTTCCTAATTTAAGAACTGCAGTGATTCAATTAACAACCGTGGCCGTAAAACGGGGCAAAGTTCACTTAACAAATGTCTCACTTAGCATAGAAATTTTGGGTTCAATCATGGTCATAAGCCAAGGACTATCTGTACATCAGAAAGGCATGATATAAATTGTTTAAAGTTAGCTTAGCAAGGAGGAGCTAAGTTCAATGTAAAGATGTTATCAATTTTCTATTCTTTTTTCCAATATATTTTAGACTGTTTTTGTTAAAGATTTATACCGTGTATGGGTTCTGGGAAGTCGGGGGAGAGAAGGCTGGTGGGGTTGGGGTTGGGGGGGAGGGTTGGAGGGAGGGATATATATCAGGTTTGACGAGAGGTGTTAGATTTTAATGTAATCTGATTCCACACATATATCTTTTATTTTTTTCTTCAAAACTAGGATATGTTAAGTATATTGATATGGAAGCGGAAATACACCAATGAGAGGAAGAGTGCGAAACAGAAGGGAGAAGAAAGATGGGAAGAGAAGAATAGGGGAGAGGGTAAGGGGGGAAGATGAGGAAGATAAGGAGGAGTGGAATGTAGAGAGAGGAGAAGGAGAAAGGAAGGGGAAGTAGAGTAGGAAAGGATGATGGAGGGAAGATAGGAAGTAGAAGAGAGGTAGAAGAAAGAGGTGTATGGGGAGCAGAAGAGCTAATAATGGGTTTTAATTTTGGGGGGGCGTTGATGACAAGAGGAATTGATGTAATCATTATTTAATACTATATGATACTGGCTATGTATAGTATACATGTGATTGTATGTTATGAAAATGGAAATAAAAAATATGTTTAATAAAGAAAAAGAAAGGCACGTTTACTAGGCCACACCTATCCTGTTGGATTGGATAAGGAGAAACAACTGGGGAGAGAAAGGGAAATACGTCATCTATTTCACGCTATATATTTTATCCATTTATTCATTTATTTATTTTGGTTATTAGACTTCTATACTGTCCATCTCACATAGAAGTGACTTCAAGAATTAGTTTCCTCAAAAGTTTTATCTTTGTAAGTAAATCTCTACTCTGTTTCCCCCCCAAATAAGACCTCCCCGGATAATAACCCAAATCGGGCTTTTGAGCGCCTGCGCTAAAATAAGCCCTCCCCTGAAAATAAGCCCTCCCTGAAAATATTGCAACACAGCAGCAGCCATGAGGTGACCACGCTCGCCGCCTCCTGCACCTCAAAAATAATAAGACCTCCCCGAAAATAAAGCCAAGTGCTTATTTTAGGGATCAAAAGAAAATAAGATCCTGTCTTATTTTCAGGGAAACACGGTATTTATTTTAATACATACGCACACATGTGTGCACACAAACACACACAGAGACCCCATACCGAATTTGGCATATACAGTATATTTCTGTAATTAGCTATTTGTGTCCCTAAATATCTACTGACATATGTCTCAGTGCAAGGAAGAAGGGAAGAGCACTGATTTTATATATATATGTTTGTGTGTGTGTGTGTGTGTGTGTGTATTTGTGCTGATAAATAAATAAAGGGAGACTAGTATAGATCTATTTCAAGCTATTTAGCTCTCATCAGCTAGCCATACCCTTACTGGGAATCGAACCTGTGCTGTCTTGCATCTTAGGCAGATGTGTTAACCACTAAGCCACAGAGTTCGACTCCTTATCAGCTGTGCCAGGGTGAAAGGTATCTATTTAGAGTTACAAGAATGGAAGTAGTAATTTCCTCCCATATTTGGGCATACCGGGGGTTGTAAAAAAATCTAATAGATATACATACATACATACATACATACATACATACATAATACATATTTAGAGTCACAACCCCCTGGTAAGCCCCAATTATGGGAGGAAGCTAACTGCTTCCATCATAAAATAAATAATATATATAGTTGATTCTTGATTTCAGTGGTGGTTAGGTTTTGGGTAACCTTTGTGGGTTTCACTTAAATCCTTCTCAAATTTTCTGTAAGACTTTAATTAAGATTGGACCTGGCTTGTTCAACAAGAAGATGGAAATCGTTTCAAGTGGTTAGGATGAATTAAGGAAAGGGCAAGGACAATTGCAGGAGGTCTTTGCTCTAACCCTCCCCAAGTGTAATGTGGTGACTTCCCCATGTTCCTGCTCTTATTGAATTGATTTTGCACCCTTAATTGTTTGATGCTGCATCCTTGCCATCTGTACCCCAAATGGAAACATTGCCATGAATGAAGGGCCTCTAGTCAGTTTATGCAAAGAACAAAATATGGAAATAGTCTCAACTAGTGACTGCAAGGAAGATTCTTTTTCTTCTCTTTCTCCTCTTCATATCTCCTCCTCCTCTTCGTCCTTCTCCTTCTTTTCCTTCACCTTTCCCTTCAAACCTCCTTCTCCTTCAAATCTCCTTCTCCCTCTCCTTCTCTTTCTTCTTCATATGTCTTCCTTCTCCTCCTCCTCCCCCATCTCACATTCTTTCCCTCCCCCCCTCCTCTTCCTTTTCTACCTTCCCTTTCCCCTTCTCTTTCACATCTCTTTCACCTTTTCCTTCAAACCTTTTCCTTCAAATCTCCCTTCTTTTCCTTCTCCTTTGTAAGTCCTCCTCCTTCCCTTTCTCCTTCACATCTCCTTCTAATCTCCTTCATCTTTCCTTCAAACCTTCTCCTTCAAATCTCTTTCTCCCTCTCCTTCTTTTCCTTCTCTTTCATAAGTCCTCCTCCTCCTCCTCTCCGTTCTCCTTCACATTTCCTTCTTCTCCTTCACATCTCCTTCACCTTTTACTTCAAACCTCCTTCTCCTTCAAATCTCTTTCTCCCTCTTCTTCTCTTCCTTCTCCTTCATAAGACCTCCTCCTCCTCCTCCTCCTCCTCTCTGTTCTCCTTCTCCTTCACATTTCCTTCTTCTCCTTCACATCTCCTTCACCTTTTACTTCAAACCTCCTTCTCCTTCAAATCTTTCTCCCTCTCCTTCTCTTCCTTCTCCTTCATAAGTCCTCCTCCTCCTCCTCCTCCTCCTCCTCCTCCTCCTCCTCCTCCTCCTCTCCGTTCTCCTTCTCCTTCACATTTCCTTCTTCTCCTTCACATCTCCTTCACCTTTTACTTCAAACCTCCTTCTCCTTCAAATCTCCTTTTTCCTCTCCTTCTCTTCCTTCTCCTTCATAAGTCGTCCTCCTCCCCTTTCTCCTTCTCATCTCCTTCTTCTCCTTCACATCTCCTTCACCTTTTACTTCAAACTTCCTTCTCCTCCAAACCTCCTTCTCCCTCACCTTCTTTTTCTTCTCCTTCATGTCCTTCTCCACTTTCTCCTTCTCCTTCACATCTCCTTCTTCTCCTTCACCGTTTCCTTCAAAACTTCTCCTTCAAATATCTTTCATCATCTCCTCTTCCTTCTCCTTCATAAGTCGTCGTCATCCTCCTCCTCCCTTTTCTCCTTCTCCTTCATATCTCCTTCTCCCTCTCTTGCTCTTCCTTCTTCTTCATAAGTCCTCCTCCTCCTCCTCCTCCTCCTCCTCCTTCTCCTCCTCCTCCTCATCTTTCTTGGCTCAGTTCTCCCATCAAACAGAATACAACTTTGGATTGGGAACCAGTGATCTCTGGGACACTGTTTGGACCCCAGAACTCCAGTTGCTGACCCCTAACTTCCAACAGTATATCAGGAGTGGAGACGAACTGTTTTTTTAAATTCAGATACTAAATAAAAAAAAAAACACCAAAAACATGGCAACCACCATCACGAGCTCCCAGAACTGAAGTTTCCAATCTCTCCATTTTCTTTGACTTCTTATCTTTTAATTGCACCATCTCAATTTGAAGTGGTGAGGCGGGCCACTTAATATAAAGCGAAATCCTCTCTAAATAAACCTTTATACATACAAATGAAATCCAAATGATATGCCGAGGCGTTAAAAAAGCAACAACAACCCACAGCCTGTTTAAAACAGGGGACCGGTTTCTCTTTCTTTTCTTATCCCACCCTCACCCCACCCTCAGGATCTCAAGTGTCAAAGCCCCCTTGGAGATAAATCCACAAATCCTGATTAATAAGCAAGCCGGAGTTGAGGCAACTGTAAAGCAGCTCCTATTCTGAACAACTTTAAAGCCAATCATTGCTATCTGAAGTCACAGCTTTTCAAATGGCATCCATTTCCCAAAGAACGGATCCAAATATTGAGAAGCCCCCCACCCCACCCCCCATTTTATTCTATCTTGTTCAATAGGATTACCTTGCACATATTTTTATAAGCTACGATTAAAAGGCTGCTGGATCTTCAGCGGAATCGTTTATCCCTGTCCCTCTGCCTGGCTCACATCAGTTGTTTACATAGCCAGGAATGCACTAAGTTTTAGATAGATAGATAGATAGATAGACAGACAGACAGACAGACAGACAGACAGACACAGACAGACAGACAGACAGACAGACAGACAGACAGATAGATATAAATGGATAGATGGAGAGAGAGGGGGTGGATGGATGGGTGGATAGATACGGTGTTTCCCCAAAAATAAGACTGGGTCTTATTTTCTTTTGACTGCAGAAATAAACACTTGGCCTTATTTTCAGGGAGGTTTTATTATTTTTGAGCTACAGGAGGCGGTGAGTGTGGTCACCTCATGGCTGCTGCTGTGTTGCAATATTTTTGGAGAGGGCTTATTTTTGGGGAGGGCTTATTTTAGCTCATGCACTCAAAAATTCAATTGGGCTTATTATCCGGGGAGGTCTTATTTTCAGGGAGACAGGATAGATAGATAGATAGATAGATAGATAGATAGATAGATAGATAGATAGATAGATAGATAGATAGATAGATGATAGATAGATAGAGATACAGACAGACAGACAGACAGACAGACATATACTCCTGTATCAGTAAATTGTGGACGCATAAGGGCCTAATGTTTTAGCTCTGAGAATTTGCGGAATGTGTACAACATTTCGTTTAGTGACACTTCAAATGAGTTATGACCATTTTTTTCACTTACAGCTTTTATAGCATCCTTATGATCACTTGACCAAAATTCAGACGCTTGGCAACCTACTCATACTTATTGATGGTTTCAGTGTGCCTGAGTCACGCAATTTCCCTTTTGCAATCTTCCAACATGCAAAATCAATGGGAAAACCAGATTCACCTCACAACCGGGTGACTCACTTTATCAACTGTGGTGATTCACTTAAGAACTGTGGCAAGAAAGAGCCACAGAGAGACTCGCTTCACGAATGTCTCACTTAGCAACAGAAATTTGGGGCTCAGTTGTTTTCGTAAGTTGAGGAGTACCTGTAGTTAAGTGATTTTGGGAAAGAAGGATGCACCCTAAATGCTTCCAATATTTTAAAAAGAAGCACAGTAATCACTATTAGGTCAGATTACGAATTAACAGAGTTGAAAGGGACTTTGCAGGTCATCTAGTCCAGTTCTACCACAAAAGGGCGAACGACAAAAGCGCGCCTGACTAAACCGTGGTGACAAAACCGCGAGTTCTAAAGCGCGCCGACGAAAGAGCGCTGAAGCACTCCGACAACAGCGCGCTGACAGAAGTGCGCTGTAACCCTAACCCTAACCCTTACCTTAACTTAAATCGTGCTTCTGTCGGCACGCTGTTGTCGGTGCACTGTTGTCGGCGCGTTGATGACATCGCGGTTTTAGCGCCACGGTTTTGTCGCCGTGCTTTTGTCATGCATGCATTTATGGGGTCACGATCTAGTCCTACCGCCCCAATCCAAGCAGGCCCTACACCCTACACCCATAATGGCAAACCTATGGTATGCATGCCAGAGGTGGCACACAGAGCCCTCTCTGTTTGCACACACGCCGTTGCCAGCTGCTCTTCTGGTTTCTGGTTCGTACATGAGTGCCGGCCAGCTGGTCTTTGAGGGTGCTGGAAAATGGCCTGAAAATGGCCCAAAAAACAGCCTGAAAAAAAAAAGCCCGAAAAATGCCCTGAAAGCAGCTCAGAAAATGGCCTGGAAACAGCTCAAAAGACAGGCATTGGCGCCTTACACCCTACATACAAGGTGACTTCTATTACCTCCAATAGATCGATTAGATCCCACAGATTAGGCCTCCTCCGAATTCCATCCACTGGCCAATGCCGACTGGGGACCACCCGGAGGAGGGCCTTCTCTGTGGCTGCTCCGGCCCTCTGGAACGATCTCCCCGTGGAGATTCGAACCCTCACCACCCTCCAGGCCTTCTGCAAAGCCCTTAAAACCTGGCTGTTCCGACAGGCCTGGGGCTAATGAGCTTTTGTCCCCCATCGAATAGTATGGTTGTTGTGTGTTTTTAAATTGTGGTATTGTTTTGTCCGTCTTTTTTTTCCTTATTTGTACCCCCCCTTTGACTTGGGTTGTGAGCCGCCCTGAGTCCCCTTCGGGGAAAAGGGCAACATAGAAATATAATAAATTCAATTCAATTCAAAATATAATAAATTCAATTATTGCCCACAGACAACATTTTCTGGGACCTTGTAACCCAAAGGAGAAAATTCAGCATATGAAAATATCAGTGTTGTGACTTTAGACATATATTATTTACAGGAGAAGCCACATTAAATCTATTATTATAGAACGTTATTAAAAGCATCCTATGGCATCGGAAAGACTTCAAATGCCAAGCGATGTTATTGTTTTTGTATATTTTCAGTTTCAGGTTTAAAAACCCATATGGGATGATTTCGAAATGACTTCATTTTTATTTATTTTTGAGCTCAGTGCCACCAACAAACAAACAATCAAAACACTTAACATTGTGTACAAACATTCCCGTTTGTTAAAACTGCTGTTCGGGTTGGATGATGAAAAAAGATTACCGTATTTTTCAGACTATAAGACGCACCGGAGCATAAGACACACTTAGATTTTGAAGAGGAAAACAAGACCAAAAAAAAATATTTTTTGGCCTCCTTGCATCTAGTTTTTGCCCTCCCAGGAACACTCTGCAGGCTTCCCAAACCCTCTGCGTGTCCCGGTTTTGCCCAAAACTGGCTTGTTTTGGGGGAAAACAGGACACATGCAGCAGGTTTTGGGAGGCTAAAAACAGGGTTGAAAAATATGGTAATTAAAAAGAAAAATCCTTTTTGTCTGCTGGAGAATGATGAAATGGTACAAAGGAGAACAGGTCTTTCAGCTTGTACCAATAATGAAGATAGTCCTGATTTTTGTGGCAAGATAACGTTGAGGAAAAACATTTTTTTAAAAAAGCAACAACATGCAAGTCAGGCTGAAGAAGAAGCAATGGATGGAGAATTATCAGAGAAGCAACTTAGAACCAAAGAGAAATTTCCCGACAATGAGATCAATTGATCAGTGGAATGACTTGACTCCAGAAGTTGTAGGTGTTGCATCAATGGAGGGTTTTAAGAAGAGATTGGACAAACATTTGTCGGAAATGGTATAGGGGTCTCCTGCTCACGCAGGGAGTTGGACTAGATACAGCCTTTCTCAACCTTGGCTATTTGAAGATGGGTGGACTTCAACTCCCAGAATTCCTCAGTTAGCCATGCTCAACTTTGGCTGTTTGACGATGGGTGGACTTCAACTCCTAGAATGCCTCAGTCAGCCATGTTCAACCATGGTTGTTTGACAATGGGTGGATTTCAGTCCCCAAAATTCCTCAGGCAGCCATACTCAACTTTGGCTGCTTGACAATGGGTGGACCTCAGTTCCCAGAATTCCTCAGGCAGTCATGCTCAACCTTGGCTGGTTGACGATGAGTGGACTTCGACTCTCAGAATTCCTCAGTCAGCCATGTTCAACTTTGGCTGTTTGACGATGGGTGGACTTCAACTCCCAGGAATTCCTCAGTTATCCATGCTGGCTGAGGAATTCTGGGAGTTGTAGTCCACCCATCATCAAGCAGCCAAGGTTGAGAAACTTTGGACTAGAAGACTTCCAAGTTCCTTTCCAACTCTATTATTCTGTTCTGTTGTGTTCTGTTTTTGGTAGAGAGTACCACACAGCAATACCAAAAAGTTCCATATGAGCAAATCCCAATTTAATTGAAGCTTAAGGCCTCTTCAGAATATGTGAAAAGGGAAAAGCTGGTTTGATAATGTAGCCACATATTTGTGGCCTTAGCTGGGTTACCAAAGCTAGAGATGTGCCATGGCAGATTTCCTTCTGAACACAAATTGCCCCATGTTTCCCACCTCTTTATATCATCAATCTGAAAACATTTCCTCATCAGGCTTTCCTGCAGGATATATTACAGGCAGTCCTCAAGTCACAACTATTTGTTTAGCGACCACTCAAAGTGGTCAAAGTGGCCCTGAAAAAAATGACTGATGACCGTTTCCACACTTCTGACCATTGCAGAAGCCCAACAGTCACATTGGTCAAAAATCAAATTCTTATAAAGTGATTTATGACCATAAAAGTGGTTCACAGACATAAATCATTTTTTTCAGCGGCGTTGAAATGTTTAGTTACTAAATGAAAGGTTGCAGGAACTGGGCATGACTAAGTCTAGTGAAGAGAAGGACCAAGGGAGACATGATAGCAGTGTTCCAATATTTGAGGGGCTGCCACAGAGAGGAAGGGGTCAAGCTATTTTCCAAAGCACCTGAAGGCCAGACAAGAAATAATGGATAGAAACTGGACAAGGAGAGATTCAACTTGGAAATAAGGAGGAAATTTCTGACTGTGAGAACAATCAACCCATGGAACAGAAGTTGCCTTCAGAAGTTGTGGGAGCTTCATCACTTGAGACTTTCAAGAAGAGATTGGACTGCTATCTATCTGGAATGGTGTAGGGTTTCCTGCTTGGGCAGAGGGTTGGACTAGATGACCTACAGGGTACCTTCCAACTCTGTTAAACCGTTATTCTGATGACCAGTATCAAATTTCACACATACACCTTTTTTTTTGTATTTGATAAACTGATGTCACTGCCCTTTTTGTGACATAGAGAAGGGTGATTTTTCAAACAGCAAATCCTGGTTGTTGTTGTTTTTAGCACTTGGTCATTTCGGATTAGATAACCACTGGAAATGAAAAACACATTTTAGTTGCTTACATAAGAAGCATATTTGGGAGTTCTCGCACATTCCAAAACAACGTCAAGCTTTTCGTAAGCATCCAGCTGCTCAGCCCCATTGCATTAGCGGGCTTTAAAAGCTTCAGTAAGTTTTGCAAGTGGCATTCAAGCACTCGTGCGGTTGATGAAATTAAAAGCAGGACGGTTAGAGCTTTTCTGTACGTGCTCAACACATAAACTAAAGTTTGCGTATTTCAACAGTGGGGACCAAACTCGCCCGGGATCATTTAAACTTTGCATATGCGTCTCCACAAATTGCAAAGTGACCAGAGAATGTTCCTTGTTGCATGAATTAAAATTGTCTAGACAAAGTGAGATGCTGGCCTAGAAACAGCAAAGGTCCACGGTGCCTCTGGCAGCTAAAACAGGGCTCGGGGGGCATCCTGCAGCTCTCTGCCAGTGAAAATGGGGTGCAAGGAGTCACACCTGGCTCCCTTGTGCCACATTTTCAGCCACAACAGTGTCCTGCAGCCCTCTGCCAGCGAAAACGGGGTGCAAGAGGGCCGCACATGCCCCCCCCCCAATGCCCCATTTTCAGCCACAATAGCCTCCTGCAACCCTCTGCCAGTGAAAATAGGGCATGGGGGTGGGAGAAGGAAGGAAGGAGATTATAATGAGAGTGAGGGAGGGTCTCATGGAAGTCCTGCATTAGCACTTGGCCACCACAGGTGCCCCTGACATGAGTCCTGTGTCACTCCCACCCTGCCCATGCCCACCCCAGGCCTCCAAGGCCAAAGACAACCCTGATGCAGCCCTCAATGAAATCGAGTTTGACGCTCCTGGTCTAAAGAAAACCATAGCCCATTAGTGGAGACTCAAAATGCAAGGTTTTACCCCGTTTGTGGTAACGCTTACATAGTTTTCCAGGCTAGTCTGCATCCCTAATGGTCTTCCACCCATGCATGACCTAGTATTGAAGAATGGATGCAAAATACGTATGATACAAAATATAGTCTTTAAAGCAACGGAGCCATTTTTCAGCACTTTGCAAGAATGACTGAGCCATTCTGGAACTTGAAGTGTAGGTTCTCTTTAGTTTTTAACCACTCTTTCCAAGGCAATGATCAGACTCTTAAATTTGTCCCTTTAAAAAGTTCAAGTTCCCTCTTTTCATTAGACTGGACACACCTAATTTCTTCAACCATTCTTCATATGTTTTAGCCAAGGGTGTGCTGCTACAGGTTCGCCCAGATTCGGGAGAACCCGTAGCTAACGTTATGGTCGGTTTGGAGAACCTCAAAATCCCATCCCTGGCTGGCCCCACCCACCATGCCCTGCTTCTGCCACCCAACTACACCCCTCACAGGAGTCTCCACGTGGCCCGTTTTGGATGCAAGGTTAGTGCATGGCCCACACGGAGGCTCAGGGAGGGGGACACACCCACCCAGCAACCGGGCAGAGAACCCGTTGCTGAAATTTTTGAAGCCCACCCCGGGTTTTAGCCCCTAATCATCTTGGTTGCTCTTCTCTCCACGCTTTCTAGAGTCTCAATATTTTTCTCATACTGTGGGTGACCAAAACTGAAAAAAAGTAGAATAATTCTCTGGCATTGCCAAACAATCTTGGATAGCAATCTCCTTGCTTCCTGTACAATCCTAAAGAAATCCCCTCTATATTCAGTGCAAACCAGCCGTGTAATAATCTGGGGACTTTTTTTAAAAAAAAAAAAGAGTTGCGATTTTTGAGTTTAAATTGCAAGAAAGGAAGGTGTCCTCACCGCACATGCAATAGCCACAGACATCCCTATAAATCCAGAAACATGTTTCAACTTTGCTTTTAAACTTTCCTGCTGTTTGCAAAACGAACCAGACACACTACTCATTCAGCATGCTTGCACCTACACACCTCTCTCCTATTTTGTCCTGGGGGGAAAAAGGAAGTTAAATTATAGAAAGCCAGGCTGATGACTTATTTAGAAACTTCGTTGGGTTAAACCACTTTCCTCCCTCCCTCCTGCTAAAAGCAAAACACTAAAATTCCCTCTGATGTTAGCCAAGCAAATGTGTTGCCCGGCGATCTGAGCACCGAGATAAAATGAACAGACAGCGAAGCCAAACAATTTTCACCCCAAAAGGAATCCACCACGTGTTGCATCCAGGTCAATGGCTTTAAGTAGGCAGCTTGCAAACACTGTCATGATGCTGGTTAAAATATTTCAGTTTTCCTCCGTCTTATTAACCCAACATTCAGCTGAATCTCTGGCTGAGGGTTGCTCAAAGCCTCAACAACGGAGAGAAATACGTTCAGGATGACGACACTGGCCAAAAAGACAACAGGAAATCATTGAAACCATGCAAATAATAATAATAAAAAATCCTTCCAGTTGGCCTCAGAAAAGCAGAAGGGGGTGGGGGTTGGCGAACTTCCTTCGGGAGCAAATTCCAAAGAAGCTATTTGTCTTAATATGATTTCTACTTGCAACAGGACACGCTCCTTAGCTTTGTTTTGTAGGTTTAAAATCCATCCTGAAAATGGACCATGGGCCACTGATGTTGATGGTTTCATGGCATATCACCATTGCCACTTTGCACTGTAGGAAGTTAGCACCAGTGGTGGGATTCAGCCAGTTCGCACCTATTCGGGAGAACCGGTTGTTAACTTTCTAAGCAGTTCGGAGGTTGTTGGAAGAAATCTCATTTTGTTTTTTCCCCCCACTTTACAGGGCTAATCCTGTAAGGTAGGCAGGAAGAAAACATTCTGGTGTTATTTCTAGCCTAATCTTTATTGTTCTGCTTACAGAAACTGCCTCTCCGGTTAACCCTTATTACATTGTAACAGCTAAGGTGAAGCACTCATTGACGTGAGTGACCTTGAGTTGGGCATACCCACCCAGTCACATGACCACCGAGCTCCGCCTACCCAGATGGTCATTAGGGCAGAGAACCGGTTGTTAAATTATTTGAATCCCACCACTGGTTAGCACCCACCCCTCTCCTAGAAAAATGAAATATTCTAGGAAATATTGAAAAGGCAGAATATTATATTTCCCAGGGTGAGAAATGGAGAAACATGTTTTTTTAAGGCAGGCAGCAGACTCACTCTTAATAGCCCCCACCCTCATCAATAGGCCACAGCAGATGTCAGCACCTAAGAGATAAAGAGATAGCTAGGTCTATTCATAGGCAAATGTCCTCACCCAAGATCCGACAAAGGTAGGATGAGCCTTAGCCAGTCTCATCCCAACACATCTCACAGGACTGTTGTTGTGAGGAAAATAGGAGGAAAAGGGGGCATGAGATATGTTGGCCAACTTGAATTGTTTAAAAAGAAAAATAATAAAGGCAGGATAAAAACAATAATATAGAATAAATAAAATCTATCTAATTATCTACCTACCTACATACCATCTGTCTGTCTGTATCATGTAGACAGAAAAAAAATATATGCACACACACACACACACACACACACACACACACACACACCATTTTCTTCTTGTCCTTGGCAATCATTTCAATATACATTGAATAGTGGTGTGGGCTATTAGATGGTATCTGATGAACTGAGGCTGGGTAGGGCCAAAGGTATAAAACCTCTAATCTCTGTATGTGGAGATGGAAAAGCAAACACATTATCCATTCTTCCCTTGGCTCTCTGCCAAGCCCTTCCCAACCTATAAGAGGCCACCTAATATTCAGAATGCCAGGCAATCATTTAAATAACATAAAAGCCTTTTCTTGTAGCTTGATCGAGGCTGCAGATAAAATGCGATAAGCAGGATTATGCTTCTCTACTGCGGCTTCTAAAATATTTATCAATACTTTCCATTTCATTCCAGGAGCTAATTGATCATTTATGTCTGGATGAATCACAGATGCAATCGTCAGACTAATTTAATCTTTCTTTGATGATTGCTATCCCTGATTTTTCCACTTGTTTGGTCCTTTTCTTATTTTAAGGGGGAAAGTTATGAATCCATTTGTATTTATACTGTTATCAATTTATACAGTTTAATCAGCTCAAGACTTAGTGTGTGATCTTCCCCATATGAGCCAAGGTGGCGCAGTGGTTAAATGCAGCACTGCAGGCTACTGCTAGATCAGCAGGTCAGCGGTTCAAATCTCACCGGCTCAGGGTTGACTCAGCCTTCCATCCTTCCGAGGTGGGTAAAATGAGGACCCAGATTGTTGGGGGCAATATGCTGACTCTCTGTAAACTGCTTAGAGAGGCCTGAAAGGCCTATGAAGCGGTATATAAGTCTACTGCTATTGCTATTGCTATATGTCTTTAGATCCTCGCCAAACCCTCTAGAAATTGATTGTATTCACCCTCCCATTCTAATGGGAAAGACCAGAAATAATCACCAATTTCCCCATTTTGTAAGGCAGGTTTGACTCAAATACCAACTCAGCAGCAGCAACAATAGATACTTTTTAAAGAAAATACACAGTCCATATATACTTCCATGACGTGAGTGCCTATCAGTGGCACTGGCATAGAAAACAAAGTGGGGAAAAACACACACACATTCCTAATCGTGCTTGTTAAGAGCGTCATCTGAAGGCTAATGTGATGAAAATCCTCTGCAAGTTCATGTCAAGAATTTCCAAGACTGATATTAAAGTCCAATTGTAAGCCAATAGGCTCAGAATATTTATCTTGAAGACTCATGCAAAGACATTATTTTAAAAAGAAGAACACAGCTTGTATTCTCTAATTTCAGAAGATACACAATCCAATATTTTACAAATAATTGATTTCAGTCTCCACATATTTTTAATTCCCATGACAGAGAGAGACAGAGAGAAACAGAGAGAGAGACAGAGACACAGAGAGAGAAAGTGAGAGGAGAGAGAGACAGAGAGAGACCGAGAAAGAGCGAGAAAGAGAAAGAGCAAGAGAGAATGACAATATTGCATAGATGAGAGAGAGAAAGAGAGAGAGAAAGAGAAAGAATGACAATATTGCATAGAGGAGAGAGGAAGAGAGAGAGATGGGGGGAGAGAATGAATGAATATGAATGTAAGCCACTCTTAGGAAAGTTACCAAATGAAATTTCTAATGAATGAATGTGCAATTTCTCATATAGTTCCTTCTCTCACACCCCCAAAATAGCAAAATAGGAACGGACTATATATATAAAAAATGTGATTTAAAGGACAAATTCAAGAAAGGAAGCAAATGTTTGCCAAGATAGCGATTCCAAGAATTTACACTAGTCAGCAATGAGACTGTTATCAAGATTGTATAATGAAGTCTACCTATACCTCTCGCTGTGCAACTTTGCCTTCAGTCACGGCTGAATAGAAAATATTTGTCTATCCGTGTAGGTTAATATAGAGAAAAGCCTAAACATAACACAAAAAGGTAATGCAAAATGCCATCATGTTTTAAGGACAAAGTGCTGATAGCTCAGCAAAAGCCAAAGGATCAATCACAACGTTCTCATGACCAAAATTGTAGATTATTATTAGGCCTTTTAAGTTATTTTTAATCTTTTAAGTTCTAGATATATATCATCTAGAACTTAAAAGATTAAAAGAAAGAGAAATATCTGATTTTTTTTTAAAAAAGGAGTCTGAATAAGATTAAGCCAGCATTGTAGTATAAATTCAAACTGACAGGTTATGGAAAGAAATTTCTTCATGTGTTGTTAGTGCCACACAGATTCAATTGTACTACTGAGTGCAGCTAAGTGTGCTAAAAAAAAAAAAAGAGGAAGGAAAAGGAAACACTTAAGGCAGAGGCCGTTTTTTAAAAAAAACTCTTGAAAAAAACCCTCGGCATTTTAGCAAGCTTAAATGTAGAGAAAGATAACGTGATTCAAATAAATACAGACGCTTGTTTCAGGAATGGTAGAGATCCTATCATTGGTACCAGTTTAATTTCAATTCTGTGTCAGAGCATGCACAAGCCTCTCACATGAATCAGTCCGGGAGCAACTACAGCCAACAGTGGTTTGTATCAAATAGTGGTCTTTTTCTACAATAGGAATATAGGAATACTATACATACACTTGCTACAAGCAGTATCTAAACAAACAGCAATTACAGCAGGGAAGAAACTTGATGAACCAACCAACACGCCAACAGGGCCTCCTCTTCTTACAAAGGCTCTTAAAGGGATAACAGCCAAAGACCCTGCAGACTCATTCCCCTTATTGCATCAGCTGGTCAGCTCTTAAATTATCACCTTGAGATTCTGCTTATGTATTTAAAATTTACCACTTCTTTCATGCCTTTTGTTTCTTGTTGTGCTTGCATTTTTAGAAAAGGTTTCTGATCGTGGACTGAAATGTATCATTTTCTATATAGCTATCTCTATCTATTGTCTCTCTCATTAATCACCTATCATTTCTCTCTCATCCATCCATCCATCCTACAATTTCATGTTAAAAAGCAAATCAAACTTGGTGCACAGGGGAAGCTAGCAGTTAAAAAGAAGACAAGGGTAAACACTATTTTCAGGGAGATGAAACAAGATTTTCTTCCACATATACCTTAGAACTTATAATGTTTCTGTTGCAGGTTGCAATAGCAATAGCACTTAGATTTATATACCGCTTCACAGCTCTCTCTAAGCGGTTTACAGAGTCAGCCTATTGCCCCCCAACAATCTGGCTCCTCATTTTACCCACCTCGGAAGGATGGAAGACTGAGTCAACTTTGAGCTACTGAGACTCAAACTGCCAAACTACAGCTAGAAGTCAGCTGAAGTAACCTGTAGTACTGCACTCTAACCATTGCACCACCTCAACTCTTAGCAATGCTATGGATACTAATTTCAGAGTACACCTACAGGAGTGGCATTCATTGTAATCCACCCAGAAACTTTTAAAATATTCTTAGCGTGTATATTTTCCAACAAACAAAAAATCAAACCAACTGTGGCTAAACAAGATCTAGAGCAGTAGTCCTCAACCTTCCCAATGCCGCGACCCTTTAATACAGTTCCTCATGTTGTGGTGACCCCCAACCAGTGGTGATTTTCAAAAATTGTTCGAACCTACTCTGTGGGTGTGGCCTCCTTTGTGGGAGTGGCTTGTTGCCAATGTGACCGGATGGGAGTGACTGGATATGAAGATGCCGACGACACTTGTCAAAACCACCTTAAATTACCTCACACACAGCACTGGCATGCATAAGACTATGATGTAAACTTGTTTTTTAAAAGGCATCTTTGGTTTGCATTAAAACAACTTCAACACACACAATGTTCTGATTGCACCACAAACGCAGTAGTCATCCTTACCTTTCACAGAAGCACTGAGTTTTATAAATATGAGCATGATAGTGTAGAATAATCATATCCAAGGACCAGTGGTGGGTTTCAAAAAAATTTGGAACCTCTTCTGTAGGTGTGGCCTGCTTTCCGGGTCCACTGGTGGAACCTCTTCTAACCGGTTCGGTAAATTTGACGAACCGGTTCTACCAAATAGGTGCGAACTGGTAGGAACCCACCTCTGCCCCCAACCATAAAATTGGTGTCTCGGTTCCTAAGACTATCGAAAATATATGTTTTCCGATGGTCTTAGGCGACCCCTGTGAAAGGGTCATTCAACCCCCCAAAGGGGTCCCGACCCACAGGTTGAGAACCACTGATCTAGAGCACCCCCGACTACTTCCTATTTTAGAAGATTTGCTTCCAGAAAATTCCCAAACTACTCTTATCACACATTGTTTTCCATCTCCTGCCCTAAAGGCTCAAAGAACTTGGAAATTAGGGATAGGGAAACTATTACCCTCCTAGGTTCACTGATTCCAGAATGCCGTGCCATTGTTGTGTGTTTGGCATAACTGCAGGGTCTTTTTTCAAGACCATTATTTGGCCTCATTCATGGGACAAAATGAAGACCCAAAAGAAAAAAAAAAGACTTCTAAAATAGTCAAGAGTAAGCTTTCAATCAAAAGTGGAGCTATAGAGGGATGCAAATACAATGCTTGAGTGGTTTCGTTATGTAGTTGTACCACTTTGCCTCCAGAAGTTGTGAGGTTCTCAAACACTGGCGGTTTTTAAGAAAAGATTGGACAGCCATTTCTCTGACATGGTGTAGGGCCGTGATGATGAACCTTTTAGGCACAAAGTGCCCAAACCGGAAGACACACGTGCACCAGAGTGCCAAAAACCCAACAACTAGCTGGCCGGTTCACAGGCACGCCTCAGAAACCCGATGACCAGCTGGCTGGTGCACATGCGCATGTCAGAAACTCAACAACCAGCTGGCCAGCATGCATGCATGCGTCGGTAACCTGACAACCAGCTGGCTGAGCTGGGGTGACAACACACGCGTGCCCACAGAGAGGACTTTGTGTGCCACCTCTGGCACGGGTGCCAAAAGTTTGCCATCCCAGATCTAGGGTCTCCTGCTTGAGCAGGGAGGTCAGACTAGAAGAACTCTGAGGTTGCTTCCAACTCTATTATTCTGCCATTGATTATCTGGACTCCTCTACATGGGGCTGCCCTTGAAGAGCATTCGGAGACTCCAGCTTGTCCAGAATGCAGCCACATGAGCGATCGTGGGTGCACCTCGGTACACCCACGTTACACCTATCCTCTGCGAGCTGCACTGGCTGCCTATTGGTCTCCGGACACGCTTCAAGGTGCTAGTCGTTACTTTTATAGCCCTTCATGGTATCGGACCTGGGTACTTGAGAGACCGCCTCCTGTCGATTACCTCCCAAAGACCTATCAGATCCCACAGATTAGGCCTCCTCCGAATTCCATCTGCCAGCTGGCAACTCCTCGGGGGAGGGCCTTCTCTGTGGCTGCTGCGGCCCTCTGGAACGATCTCCCTGTTGAGATCCGGACCCTTACCACCCTTCCGGCTTTCCGCAAAGCTACTAAGACCTGGCTGTTCCGGCAGGCCTGGGGCAGTTAAATCTTTCAGCCCCAGCCGAGGTTACGACAGTTGTGTGTTTTGAAACTGTTTGTCTTTTTATTTTTATTTTGTACCTCCCCTTCCCCTTTCTGATTGTTAGCTGCACTGAGTCTCTCGGGAATAGGGCGGCATACAAACTGAATAAACTCTAAAATCTAAATTGACCATCCTATTGAACACTCAAAGCCTGCTCCCATAAACCAAATGTGGAATCTCCTTTTGGCAGATATCGACAGAAGAATTTTCAGGTACACACACACACACATGGGAAGAGTGCTCATTAGCAATCTGGCTTTAGAACACACATATTTTAGTTTGCCAGACACACAACAATGGCGTTGTCTAATTTGATTCGGGGATTTTGTAGAGAAACGGCAAGGCTTGGGGAAGGGGAGGGGGGGAACACACAAATCTCCTGCCAGGAATCATCTTCCGTTAGCATTAGTGCGTTTCTCAAGATGACAGCCATCACATCAGATTGCAGAATGTTGCTCGTGATGACACCTGACAACAATGAACGACTGAAGGATTGAAACAGGCTCAAGGCAGGTAAGAGAGTTTTGTGTGTACGTATTTCTTCTCTCCTCTTGATAATACATATATTTTGCAGATATGCGGTGCGAAATAAGAGGGAGATGTTCACACATCTTACGCTGATCCCTTTTCCAAGAATCGCCTTAGATTCTCGTGAAGGGGGGAAAAAACCACAAAAAATCCCAAACCATTCTGTCTTGCAAGCCCCAAGACTGTTCAAAATTGTATTTTATCTACACACAAAAGAAATGTGTGTAGATATAATGCCACTTTACTGTAGTTCCAAATCTCTAGTCTACTTAGTTGGAATAAAGGCGTTTTCTGTTTTCCACTGAGGCATTGGGTTTCGTTCCAGAAAATGTGACAAAAAAAAAAAGACAGCTCATCACCTGAAGGGGATAGGAGAAATGGCTTGGAAGCCATCTTTTGCATTGGGCCTTAAGGCCTGCCACATTCTCTATTGTGAGAAAATGAGAGGGGGGAGGATTATATGGAGTATGGGAGATATATAGTCTAAATAACGTTTTAGTGAAATTTTAGTGGACTTTAGTGAAAAACATCATAGAGAAACAGTTTTGGCTGAGCCTTAGCAGAAATTATTGAAAACATCGCGGTGCCTAGAAGAGATGACTTGACTATGCTTTTAACAACTATCGTATAACTATGTACTTGGAACTCTGGATATATATTTTTTTTACATTTTTCATTACTGTTAAACCACAAAGGGTCTTAAAATTGGTGATAAGTGGTTAATCAATAAAGAGAGGAAATTCTACATTTTGAGCCTCGGTGGCGCAGTGGTTAGAGTGCAGTACTGCAGGCTACATCTGCTGACTGCCGGCTGCCTGCAATTTGGCAGTTCGAATCTTACCAGGCACAAGGTTGACTCAGCCTTCCATCCTTTCCGAGGTAGGTAAAATAAGGACCCACATTGTTGGGGGGCAAGAGGCTGACTCTGTAAAACTGCTTAGAGAGGACTGTAAAGGCACTATGAAGCGGTATATAAGTTTAAGTGCGATTGCTATTGCTATTTGAGAGTTCAGTAGTCCAGATCTCCATTTATGCGGTATATAAAAGAAATATTTAAAGTAAGTGTGATCGATTTTGCCAGAATAAATTATATTCTCCAAGCTGATACATCAAACATCCAACATACTTTAACAAGCAATGGTTACCACTTATAAAAGAACCCAGTGACTTTATATATCAGCAAAGATTTTTTTTTTAAATAAAGTGTTTTAGGGGGTTCTATTCTTCCTTCAAGGAGCTATCCATAACTCTTTTTTTTCCTCATGAAGCCAATCTGTGAAGAAAATTCATGAGCGACCCGATAAACCTCACGACGAGTCACTAATTTGACAAATGCTTGATTAGAAGAAGTCTTCCGAAGAGCCTTTTAAGTGCAAGAAGGGTAAGCTAAGCCCAGGAACGGATGTTTAAAATAAAAACAAAACAAGATGGCTGAACCAGACCTCTTTATCAAGGCCGGTATATTTCTGAACACCCACAGATGGTGATTACACTCATTCTTGCTTATTCTACCTTTATTCTAGATTTAATTGGGAGCCCCTGCTTTGCAGGTGATGATCTCTCCATCAAACTGGTTCAATTATCAGCAATGTGGTGTTTCCTGAATGTGCCCCATTAACTGTCTCGGTAACCTGGAAATAATTGCATTCGATGATTCTATCTTTAATCTTAAGACCCCCATGGAATTCTTCATACCTCCCCCTTAAGAAGATGACGTGGGTGGAAAATATTGCAGGGTGAAAACGTTACTTACAATATTTTTTGGACTACAAGACGCACTAAGATTTCAAAGAGGTAAGTAAGAAAAAAAAGGAGTTGCCTCCCCTCAGCCCCCAGCAGCCGTCTGCAGGCTTCAGCAGGGATGGGGCAAGGCAAAAATGCCCCCGTTTTTGCCTTGCCCCAGCCTTGCTGAAACCTACAGAGGGCTGCTGGGGGCTGAGGGGAGGCAAAAAACCCTCCCTTTTTGTGAAAAACGGACCGTTTTCTGCAAAAATGGGATGCGGGGGCGGGGCTGTATTCGGTGTATAAGACGCACCAACATTTCCATGCTCTTTTTAGGGTGGGGAAAGATGCGTCTTATACTCCGTAAAATACGGTGGTTCCCTTCAGTGTAAGCAGACCTCAAAGGTGCTTTTTCAAGAGGCAACTGGACTTTCTTTGTTCTTCCTGGAAGACGTTTCACTTTTCATCCCAGGAGCTGCTTCAGTTTTGACCAAATAGTGGAGGATGGAAGGATTTCTATTATACAGATAAACCTCCAAGTGGCCTCAGCAACTCTCACAAAGAATGCTACCGACCAGAGGACTGCAAGGGACCTTGTAGGTCATCTAGTCCACCCCCCCTACTTAAGCAGGAGACCCTACACCATTTCTGATAGATGGCAGTCCAGTCTCTTCTTGAAAGCTTCCAGTGATGAAGCTCCTTCTGGCCCTCCTCTTATAAGACCGCCAATCTCACAAGATTTTGCGGGAAGATCACCAACATGATTTGGCCATCTCAGCCATATTTCGACCAAGTTAAGTTTTCATTTTGGTTTACTGCTAATGCACCGAAAGCAAAACATATATGGTGACTGTAACCCAGGCCTGGAAAATTTGCCTGTGGCTGATCTGTCAGAATTACAGGTAGTTCTTGACTTACAACAGTTCATTTAGTGACTGTTCAAAGCAGTGGTGGGATTCAAATAATTTACCAACCAGTTCTCTGCCTTAATGACCAGCTGAGTAGGCGGGGCTCAGTGGTCATGTGATCATGTGGGCATGGCCAAGTCAATGTCACTCAGGTCGATGGCACTTCGCCTTAGCTGTTACAATGTCACAAGGGTTAACTGGAAAGGCAATTTCTGTGAGCAGGGCAATAAAGATTAGGCTAGAAACAACACCAGAATGTTTCCTTCCTGGCTTCCTTACAGGATTAGCCCTGTAAAGTGGAAAAAAAACAAAAGGAAATTTCTTCCAACAACCGGTTCTCTGAACTGCTTAGCAATAGCAATAGTTAGGCTTATATACCGCTTCATAGGGCTTTCAGCCCTCTCTAAGCGGTTTACAGAGTCAGCATATTGCCCCCAACAACAATCTGGGTCCTCATTTTACCCACCTCGGAAGGATGGAAGGCTGAGTCAACCTTGAGCCTGGTGGGATTTGAACAGCCAAACTGCTGAACTGCAGTGCTGCATTTAACCACTGCGCCACCTCGGCTCATTAGAAAGTTAACAACCGGTTCTCCCGAATAGGTGCGAACTGGCTGAATCCCACCACTGGTTCAAAGTTACAACGGCACTGGAAAAAGTGACTTACAAATGTTTTTCACACTGACGACTGTCGCAGCCTCCCCAGGGTCAAATTCCAGGTGTTTGTCAACTGAGCATCAGCTTGCACAAGGCTACAGCATAAAAGAAGCACACAGCTCAGCAACTTATTCTATTTGTGGCTCTGATTCCCATCAGTGGCAGCTGACGATACTAACTCAAGTCCTGGCATGCAGGTCTGGAACCAATTATAACATGTATTCTGGAGCCCACGTAGTGGAAAAATACCACTTTGGGATAGTAGTAACTTGTCAAAGCATGTTGGTTATGTCATATTGTTACCAAGAACAACGTGGAGGTATCAAAGCAAATAAAAGGACTGATAAAAAGAATATTCCCAAATGATCGCAGGGGTTGCCTTGCGATCACTAAAATAATGTTCACGAAAAAGGACACCTCTCTCTCTCTGACTCTCCACTTTGTCTATTAAATAAGTTTAATTAATTAATTAATTAATTTTAAATTAGTAAGTTAAAATTAAACTTAAATTCAGGTAATCCCTGGCTTACGATCATTCGTTTAACGGCGGTTCCATGTTACAATGACACTGAAAAAAGTGACTTACGACCAGTGGTTGGATTCAAATTATTGAACAACCGGTTCTCTACCCTAATGACCAGCTGGGTAGGTGGGCCTCGGTGGTCATGTGACCGGATGGGCGTGGCCAACTCAATGTCACTCAGGTTGATGGGCGCTTCGCCTTAGTTGTTACAATGTCATAAGGATTAACCGGAGAGGCAGTTTCTGTAAGCAGGGCAATCAAGATTAGGCTAGAAGCAACACCAGAATGTTTCCTTCCTGCCTTCCTTACAGGATTAGCCTTGTAAAAGTGGAAAAAACTAAAAGGAGATTTCTTCCAACAACCGGTTCTCTGAACTGCTTTGAAAGTTAACAACTGGTTCTCCCGAAGAGGTGTGAACTGGCTGAATCCCACCATTGCTTATGACTCAGAGTTATGACTGCTGCTCCATCTTTGTGAGCAAGGGATCACAATTCAGGTGCTGGTCAGCAGCTTGTATTTTACGACGACAAAAGCATTTTGCATTCAAGTGATCATGATTGGCAACCTGCCCACCTACCTTGGCTCTATGGCATGCCATTTAGGCCCTTTTTTTCACCAAAAGCGCATGCGCGGGAGACTGAGTGCATGCGCAAAGAAGGCTGAGTGCGCGCTCACATTTGCGAACCAGTAGGGAAGGTAAGTCAATACCACTCCTGCTCTCCATAATGGTATTAAGCAAAGAAGGGGACTCTCCCCTGTCTTTATCTTATTCTCTTGCAGAGAAATGTGGAGGTAGGTCATATTAACTGGGAGTGGGAGAGCACAGCCAGTTTTGACCATTGGATCAGATTTTACTCTCCCTTCATTTCCAACAATTGCATCTATTCAGATTTCAGTCAATTGGTCTTTTATCCTAGAAATCAACAGTTTTGATCTACAGGATACTTTCTTTTTCTCTCTTTTTTTCCCCTTTCAACCGGGAGCAAAATAAATGAGTAGAACAGCAGGGAAAAAGACAAACAGCAGGTAAACATCAGCCAGGCATTAAAGCTTTCTCTCTGGACAATCAGAGGCCACTTCACAGAGCCTGGCGGGAATCAATCGCTTCTATCATCTCCAACCGCAAGCGTTTGCTTCAAGAAAGCTCTGAAGCTCATCAACCAATTTGCGCGCATAGCAGAGGAGCCAAAGAGGAGATTCGCATACAGGTTGGAAGTCTTAGCAATCTCCCCTTGAACAGATCAAGGAGTAGAAGGCACAGCAAACAGCCTGGGGAAGAATTCTGCCTTCTGCAAAGTAGCTTTTTTCCGGTATCAAACAGGGGTGAAATGCTACCGGTTCGGGCCGGTTCACCCAAATCGGTAGTAGAAAATGCTAAAAAAAAGTTTTAAATAGTTCCGACGATCAGCTGTGTGACGATCAGCTGTGATGCGTGATCCTTGGATCTTTTTATTTTTTACTTTTTAAAGCGTTTTTTATTACCTATTCGCCAGAACTGGTAGTAAAAAATGCTTTAAAAAGTTTTTAAAAGTTCCGATGATCAGCTGGGCAACATCTCTGCTGCGTGATTACCGGAACTTTTATTTAAACTATTTTTTAGCATTTTTTTTAACTACTGGTTCAGTAGTCTGCTAAAAAAGTAAAAAAAAAAAAAGTTGGCACCGTCCACCCAGTCACATGACCTCCCCCACAAAGCCACGCCCACAAAACCACAGAACTCGTAGGGAAACATTTTGAATTTCACCACTGGTATCAAAGGCTACTTTTAACTTGCAACAGGAATGTTATGGTTCAACTCTGCAGATAACGTTGCAAACAACCCTCAGGACCACCACTCACACACTGAACAAAGGCAATCAGGCAGAATTTATGCACCTCCACCGACTGACAATCACAATCACATCAGAGTACAACCACTAACTTAGCAGATCCAGTTCCGGGAAAGGATCCTAAGTGGAAACCTAAGGATCACCCTGAAACTCACTCAAGGCTTCGACTCAAGTCAATGATCAAGGAGAATATTTGTAGCTCAGGGATAAACTGAAGGGTCCTTGGTGCTCTCTGACCTTGGTTGGTTTCTTGCAAACCCAAAAGTGCCTTTTTCAAAAGGCAATTGGAGTTTTGTTTTTCCTTGAAGATGTTTCACTTCTCATCCGAAGGAGCTTCTTCATCTCCTTGCAAACGTTTCATTACCCAAACAATGCAGTGGTGATAGTTAAGAGCCGTGGTGATGCAGTGGTTAGAATGCAGTATTGCAGGCTAATTCTGCCGACTGCCAGCAGTTTGATCCTGGCTGGCTGAAGGTTGAGTCAGCTTTTTCATCCTTGGTAGGTAAAAGGAGGACCCAGATTGTTGGGGGCAATAGGCTGACTCCGTAAACTGCTTAGAGTGAGCTGTAAAAGCACTGTGCAGAGTAATATAAGTCTAAGGGGTGTTGCAGGGGTGAAATTCAGCAGATTTTGACGGGTCTTGGAGAACTGATAGCGGAAATTCTGCATAGTTTGGAGAACCAGCAAATACCATCTCTGGCTGGCCCCAGAGTGGGGTGGGAATGGAGATTTTGCAATATCCTTCCCCCAGGAGTGGGGTGGGAATGGAGATTTTGCAGTATCTTTCTCCTGCCAAGCCCACATGCCTCAAATTCAGGTAAGAGCCTGGAAGATGATGATCATTCATTGGCTTAAAATGCATTTCTTTCCAGAGGGACTGTCCCCACTAGTGTTGACTGACAACTTCCCCTCCTCCTGGAAACAGGCAATTGATCACAAGCTGGGCTCTTATGGGCTCTCACTGGTATTCTTAATGTCCCTAGGCTTTGACCAAGCAAAGCAAGTAGTAATCAATAGAATGAAGGACATCGAGTTCCAAGAAGAACTAAATAGGTTGCATCTCCAGAGTAGGGACAGAATCAAACAGGGTGTGTGGGAATCGGCAAGATATCTAAATGACCTGATCTTCCCAAAACAAAGAATAGCTTTCTTCAGAGCCAGATTTAACATTCTTCCTTCAGCACTCCTCCAGGGCAGGTATAAGAGAACACCTATAGCCGAACGCGTTTGTATATGCGGTAAAGGAGAAGTTGACGATATCTCACATGTTCTATTATACTGTAAGCTATACAGAGTTTATAGGTCTGCTTATATTCTCCCTTTATTAGAGAGATTGCCAGGGAGGGCAGACAATTTTTACGTAGGCTTTCTCCTCCAGGACACAAACCCGGCTACCACGTATGGAGTGGCAAAATTCTGTGTTGCTGCAATGTCCATAAGAAAATAATTGGGTTACAGAATTATAGTTGTCATCTTGTACCAATTATTTGGACATATCTCTAACAATTTCTGGACCATTGTATCTACTCCCATACTTAACGCCTTTTCACCCATGTAAACCAGCGAGTGACCCGAACAGTTTGAGAACATGTATGTTATTATTCACTTTTAATGTCAATACTTTTTAAATATATTTTAATGTCAGTACTTTTTTTTAAATATATTGTAAAAAGTAATGTGTATTGCTGGTCTTTGACCGTAATAAAGACTTATACTATACTGCCATGCCCATCAAGCCACGCCATCAGAAATGGTAGTAAAAAAAAAAGTGAATTTCACCACTGGGTTTATTGCTATTTAGTTTGGGTAATGCAACATCTGCAAGAAAACAGCCAAGATCAAAGAGCATCAAGCACCCTTCTTTTGCTCAAGTAAGTGAAACTTAGCCAAAGGTTCTTATTACGTTTATGAGCTATGATGAACTGCAGGCTTTTACTCTCATTTCTTTCCATTCCTCTATTGTTACCTAGAAATCAGGATCCTTTATCGTGTCCAACAAATCACACGGTCCCATTTTGTTGAAAGATGAGAAACTCCTCCTCTCGCAAGCCACAAATGACAGCTTGTGGAGGGAGAGCCAATGTCCAAGTCCAAAGCTTGCCATAGATCAGTGTTTCTCCACCTTGACAATTTTAAACTGTATGGACTTCAACTCCCAGAATTCAGAGCTGCCTAGGGAATTCTGGGAGTTGCAGTCTAGGCAGCTTAAAGTTGCCAAGGTGGAGAAACACTGCCATAGACTATGGAAGCATTTGCTGCTCCTCTTCATTTCTGAAGTGAGAACATGTGCCTGATGCAAGACCCCAATGGGACCTTCTTATGACCCCCAATGTTTCCATCACTTCCCACCACCAATTCCCCATCAAGGAAGTGGCTTTACCCTGCTGGAGAATAAAGCTAGCAAAAACAAACAGGCAATAAACTAATACTTTGATCCTTGAGGAAGTAGGCCAGATGCCTACAACATGAACAGCCCTTCTAATCCGAAGATCAGCACCTTACCTGAGTGTCCCATAAGCATCTCCTCTCCAGGGAGCTGTACCACCTACACCTTCTGAGACTTCACATAACAGGGTCTATTTTCCTGCAATTAAGAAGAGAAACAAAGAGTTGGCATCTTCCAAATTACTTTGCAAAGCAGGGGAGACAATATCAAGTTCCAAAGTCCTGATGACAAGCATCTGTGGGAGGGGGAGGTGTCCCTAAAAGTTAAGATGGCCACCACAACTGAGTGACCAATAATGTTTCCTCTCTTTTTACGTGTATGTATGTATGTATGTGTGTATAAAAGGTAAAGGTTCCCGCTCACATGCATAATAGTCATTTCCGGCTCTAGGGGGCGGTGCTCATCTCTGTTTCAAAGCCGAAGAGCCAGCGCTGTCCGAAGATGTCTCTGTGGTCATGTGGCTGGCATGACTCAATGCCAAAGGTGCATGGAATGCTGTTTCCTTCCCATCAAAGGTGGTGCCTATTTTTCTACTTGCATTTTTTACCTGCTTTCAAACTGCTAGGTTGGCAGAAGCTGGGACAAGTAATGGGAGCTCATCCCGTTATGCGGCACTATGGATTCAAACCGCTGAACTGCCGACTTTCTCTCCCCTCAAAAAAATATAGTCCTGCTTGATTGGCCTGGATAAATTTCCAAGGACACTTTTCTATAAGAGCTGTAGTGGTTTAGTACCCTCTGTAGTAGTATAGTGGTCTCTAGCTTTATTTTAGAGTCCATCGAAATCTTGGAAAAAAGAACTTTTCTTCCCCTTGTCCCCAATATGTCCCTTGCAAGATCCTACCATGGCCGCATTCTATCAATTATTGCAAAAGGGGCAAATTTAAATTATAATCTTGACTTAGAAGAGACTTCAAAATGTGTGTCTTGTCCAGTGCGGGTTCCTAACCAATTTACTACCAGTTTGCTGAGAGAGGGCGTTTTGAGCATGTACGCAAACATTTTTTTGCTGCGCATGCACAGTTTACTGAAAACTATTTTGCGCATGCGCAGAAACATGCCAAGCGATGGGAGTAGAGACCAGGGAACCAGTTCGGGGGCACGGCAGGCCTGAGTTGCTGTCAGTTCCAGCGACCCAGGCTGCCAAACCATTATTGATTTGGCCGAACCAGTATGAACCAGTATGAACCCAACACTGGTTTTGTCTTAATATTTGCAATCAGAAATTACATAGACTGAAAAAGTTATAATAGGTATCAATCGGTTTTCAGGATCAAGCAAGATTTTTTTCTTAAAAAGAAAAAACTTTTAAATTCTCCTTTTTGAGGAATCTGTCTTATTACAAACATGTTCAGATATGAAGATCTGTTGGAGAGTCTCTGGTTGAAAACTTTCCTTATCAGCCACTGAGAGAAGTGACATTCTTGGCAATACTTTATATATCTTATACTAGCCGATAACCTGGCATTGGCCGGGTATTTATTTATAGGGGGAAACAGTCTGGACCAAACTTAATTTCTAATGTTGGATTTTCCCCCTTACTAGAGGGAGTCCCCTTGTGGAGTACACTGAAGCTGTTACCATGACAACTCCACTGCACTGTACAGTAGAAGAGTTTTTACAGCAGTACAATAGAAGTCATTTTAAGGCACATCAGGCTGTATCTTAACAGAACACACATACCAAGGGATTTTAGAGGTGTCTTACTTCCCACAATATTTGTTTCCAGATAGTAAGTCATATGTATACCAGGTTTGGTGGAATGAATGAATGTCCGTCCGTCCGTCCGTCCGTCCATCCATCCATCCATCCATCCATCCATCCATCCATCCATCCATCTATCTATCTATCTATCTCTTCCAAAAATGTATTTTCTGAATTGTAAGCCTCCCAGAGTCATTGGCTGAGGTGGATAACAATAGAAACCCATAAACCAACCAACCAACCAAAACCCATTGCCCTTAGAATTTAAGCTTATTCCCATATCATCTACAGAAACAGAAGCATAGAAATAGAGGTATTGTGATATTTTACAACTGTTGTTATTGTCTTTAAGTTTGGGGAATGATATAATCACAAGATTTTTGCTGTCTTCAGGACATGCTATGGACCCAAGCATTCATTCTGAATGAATCTATCTAAGATATGTGCTTTTCTTCCGTAACGAATGTGGTAGACAAAATACTTGCAAAGTGCTTTCTGTTGAGGCTAAGATAAAGTGTACAGATTTCCTAAAATCTTTGTGAAGTTCCAGTCTAAAATTATTTGGAGAAATCTAATCAACAAAGACCATTTCCAGCCAATAAATGATTTATCTTCTTTTTGAGCAACGCTGAAAACAGATCTCTTTTTATAGGTACAAAGGGGAAGAACACCACAAAAACGTTGATTCATTTCCAATTGTCCATGAAGTTACGCTGTAATCTTTAAATGGGTTTTCAGAGCAGGCAATGAAGAATGGCTCTCTAAAGAGGGATGGCCTATCATCAAGATTTTTGTGAACATCAATGGTGGCTTCTCAGATTAGACCAGTTCTCAAAAAATACAGCCATCTTCTACCCTGCTATCGGAGAATCCTTTAATGAAAATATTGGGGCTAGAAGATAGAATTGTTACATGATATGCTATGCCCTCAAAGTATAGAATTGCCCTAATCTTCTTCTAGCCATGGCAAATCTAGACAGCATACTAAAAAGCAGAGACATGATCCTGGCAACAAAAGTGTGTATAGTCAAGGTTATGGTTTTCCCAGTTGCAATGGATGGCTGTGAAAGTTGGACAATAAGAAAGGCCGAATGCCAAAAAATTGAGACCTTTGCGCTCTGGTTCTGGAGAAGACTCCTGCGAGTCCCTTGGACTGCAAGGCGATCAAACTGGACAGTCCTAGAGGAGATCAACCCTGACTGCTCTTTAAAAGGCCAGATCCTGAAGATGAAACTCAAATGCTTTGGCACCTAATGAGAAGGAAGGATTGGGTTTGGATTTGGATTTATTGCATTTATATGCCGCCCTATTCCCAGAGGGACTCAGGGCGGCTCACAAATCAAGGGAGGGAATACAGACAAGGCATTGGCTGGTAGATGGAATTCGGAGGAGGCCTACTCTGTGGGATCTAATAGGTCTGGTGGAAGTAATTGGCAGCAGGCGGTCTCTCAAGTACTCAGGTCCAATACCATGAAGGGCTTTATAAGTGACGACTAGCACCTTGAAGCGTATCCGGAGACCAATAGGCAGCCAGTGCAGCTCGCGGAGGATAGGTGTAACGTGGGTGTACCAACCAGGGTGCATCCACAATCGCTCACACTGCTGCATTCTGGACAAGCTGAAGTCTCCGAATGCTCTTCAAGGGCTGCCCCATGTAGAGCGCATTGCAGTAGTCCAGTCTTGAGGTCACGAGGGCATTAGTGACTGTTGTGAGTGCCTCCCGGTTCAAGTAGGGATGCAATTGGTGCACCAGGCGAACTTGGGCAAATGCCCCCCTGGTCACAGCCGACAAATGGTGTTCTAAAGTCAGCTGTGAGTCCAGGAGGACTCCCAAATTGCTAACCCTGTCTGAGGGGCATACAATTTCACCCACCAGCCTGAGAGATGGAATATCTGGCCAATTGTTGGGAGGAAAACACTCAAGCCACTCGGTCTTGTCCGGATTGAGTGCAAGCTTGTTTACCCCCATCCAGACCCTAACAGCCCACCACTACATATGGATTACATTTGTTTACTGCATGTCACAAGGCAACACTGGGGCTTTACAAAGTTAAAAGCAATAAAATAATACAGATAACCTGATAGATAGAAGACAGACAGACACTATCTTAGAACAGAACAGAATAACAGAGTTGGAACCAACCCACCCCACCCAAGTAGGAGACTCTACATCATTTTTGACAGATGGTTGTCCAGTCTGGTTGAAAGCTTCCATCCAGTGATGACGCTCCTACCACTTCTGATGGCAAGCTGTTCCATTGGTTGATTGCTCTCACCGTCAGAAAAAGTTTTCTTTATTTCCAGGTTGAATCTCTCCTTGATCAGTTTCCATCCATTATTCCTTTTCTGGCCTTCAGTGCTTTGGAAAATAGCTTGATGCCTTCCTCTCTGTGGCAGCCCCTCAAATATTGGAACCCTGCTATCATGTCTCCCCTGGTCCTTCTCTTCACTAGACTAGCCATGCCCAGTTCCTACAACCATTCTTCATATGTTTGAGTCTCCAGTTCCCTAATCATCCTGGTTGCTCTTCTCTGCACTCTTTCTAGAATCTCAACATCTTTTTTATAGTGTGGTGACCAAAACTGGATGCAGCATTCTAGGTGTGGTCTTACTAAGGCTTTATAGAGCGGTTTTAGTACCTCACTTGATCTTGATTGAATCCCTCTGTTAGTGCAATTTAGGATTGCATTGGCTTTTATGGCTGCCACCACACACTACTGGCTCATATTTAATAGGTTGTCCACTAAGACTCCAAGATCCCCCTCACAGTCACTGCTATTAAGTCTGGTTTCACCCAGTCTATATGGGTACATTTGGTTTTTCTTGCCTAAGTGTAAGACTTTACTTTTCTCTACACTGAATTTCATTTTGTTAGATAGGGCCCAAGGTTCCTTCTATCTGTTGTGCTTGTGATCTTTATTGATTTTATTGTCATTTCTTCACTTCATCATTGTGAGCCACTCCAGAGCTTTTGGAAGTTAGGCAGCATACAAATTCAACAGATCATCATCATCACAGCAGATTAAAATTTTAAAGTATTTATTACATCACCCCAGCCTAGGGACTCCAGATGTATGAACTTCAATGTCAGGTATTCTCAGCATAGATCATACTAGCTTGGAAATTTGAGGAAATGAAGTCTACATATCTAGAGTATGACCAAGCTGGAAATGTACTAATCTGAAGAATTGGAAATCACAGGATCTGATTATTTACTCAGTAATGACAGAGACAGAACCAAATATTTACACAGGTAGGACTGATCTCTTTGAGGTGTGGAAAAATCAAAGAGCCCATTGTTAAAATAACCATTGTTAAAATAATTGTTCATCATCTAATCAATGATATTTCATGAACAAAAGTGCAGAAGACGTCAACAATGATAATTGAATGTCAAACAGAACAGACATTACTGGAAATAGCTGAGCGATGCATTCATTTTTTAGTTTCTTTAAAAAAACATTATCAGTGATTTTCAAAATTGGTTGAGTCACGTTATTTTCCTTGTTTCCATTTAAACAAAAAAAAAATCCCTCTTTTTCCTGCCATTAATACTGTCTACTCCTGCTAAGGTGGATGTGATTCCTACAGCTTAGTACTTCACAACATTGTGCAACATTGTCCTTTTTTAAGTTGAAACAGACAAACAAAAAAGAGAAAGAACTTTCATTTTGTCCCATCAAGTACTGTGTCATAATTTTGCACACTGTGATTCTGACGTTTGTCAATATTCGTAGTATTCTCCTACTACCGTGATGGCAAACCTATGGCACGTGTGCCACAGATGGCACGCAGCACCTTCTCTGTGGGCATGCGAGCTGTTGCCCCAGTTCACCTCCGCCGCACATGCACGCACGCCTCCCGCTGGCCAACTGGTTGTTGGGTCTCTGCTGCACATGCGTGGGGGTGGGGCATGTGTGGGGGCCCATATGTGGGTGGGGTTGCATGCGTGGGGCGCCTGTGCATGCATGGGGGCCATGCATTGCATTTTGGGGGTTCGGGCGCACAAGCTCGCATTTGCACCTGCACGCACTCAGTCTGGACAAGATTTGCCATCACTGTCCTACCAGATACATAGCCACAGACTGCTAATCGTAAATCCATTGTATTAGATCCCTGAGTTCTATGCAGTTCTCTAGTCTTCTACCTTGCTTATCATGTGTGCTAAATCATTACATCATTCACACGGTCGAAGCTGCAGGGACAGTTAATTTCCCAAATTCCCTTTTTCTGCATCCTCCCCACCCAACCTCTGATTCTTCATCTCTTCTATCTCCACAATTCAAACAAGTATATTTCCCTACAAAAATCAGCTCTTGGCTGATTCTTAGTGACAATCTGTGAGCTGCCTATGAAAAGGAGAAGGAATAACACTTAGAGGTAGGGACCAATCCCCGTGTTCAATGTAAGTAACCCTGTGGGGGGAAAAATGCGCAGTTTAGAGATGTTAGTGACTAGTATGGCAATGTTTTGTGCAAACACAATAGCGGGTAGTGTGTTAGCAATGAGACCATGGCCTATCAATGTACATTCTGTGCATTATTGCATTGAAATGTAGTAGCTGATGAACAGCCTTGATGTTTTAAATGTTTAAACTTTTATTCTTTGTACTCTATTAATTTACAATTACTAATTTCAAAGATATGAAAAGTTTTTAGTTTAAAAAAAAAACAGCTGCGTTGAAGAACTGCATCTAGTCTTCGCTTGTTCAGAAAACCCTCATCTCAGCATTCTGCAAAGATGCACATTGTTCATTTTTCAATATGGATGTAGCCTTCACTTGCCCTTCCCAGGTGCCAGAACAACCTGAGGACATCAAGGGCAGCAGGAGCTCCCCAGACCAGCAGAGGGCGCGCTAAAACAGCCAGCGACTTGTTAGTCTGTCTATTCTTGTTTATTATGGAGAAGGGAAGTTTCTATCATAGGCAAAATATTTCTCTTGTGCTTACTTTGGATAAAGGATTCAGGCTGTCCATGCAAATAAGAGGAAGAAAATTTATGTGGCATCCTTGCAAAAGTTTAGCATATGGATGGATTGAAATGTATATGTCCCCTATCTATAAGATTCTGTGCCACAGATTTTATTTTATTTTCCCCTCTGTAAGTGGGCAGTTTGTTTTTCAAATTGGAGTAATACAAAGAAGGCAACATTCTGGCAGCTGAGTGGGATCAGCAGAGCAGGGAGAAGCAAAGAAAGTGGGCTAAGCAGTGACTCACATCATAAATAAAATTGCTGTATTTAAAAATGTAAATAAACCACAAATGCTCTTAACAATGGGAATTGCTCTCAATCTAGACAACAATGAATCTGCACACAGATGGGAGGTGGAACGACTAGCCTTGTGGTGCAACCAGAACAATCTTGAACTAAATACACTCAAAAACATAGAAATGGTGGTAGACTTTAGGATAAATCCTCCCATACTACTACTTCTTACAATACTAGACAAGGCAGTATCAACAGTAGAGACCAGTGGTGGGTTGCAGGCGGTACGCCCCAGTACAGGCATACCGGAGCCTGCCCGGAGCACTGGATACTGTTCTGGTATGGTGCTCCGGAGGGCTCACCCCCATGCCCGAGCTCCTTACCAGTCTTTTAAGTCTTCGGCGCTTCCGCGTATGTGAGGCTTGTGGAGGCGCTAAGACGCATGTGTGTGCTGCATGCGTCCATGTGGACCCCACGGTACCCACCACTGGTAGAGACCTTCAAGTTTCTAGGTTCTATCATATCTCAAGACTTAAAATGGACACCTAACATCAAAAACGTCATCAAAAAAGCACAACAAAGAATGTTCTTTCTGTGCCAACTGACAAAGCTCAAACTGCCCAAAGAGCTGCTGATTTTGTTCTACAGAGGAATTATTGAGTCTGTCATCTGCGCCTCTATGACTGTCTGGTTTGGCTCTGTATACTGCATGAGTCAAAAAGAGGGCTGTGAAAATATCTACAGATCCCTCTCATCCGGACATAAATTGTTTCAACTCCTACCCTCAAAACGACGCGCTATAGAGCACTGCACACGAGAACAACTAGACACAAGGACAGTTTTTCCCGAATGCCATCACTCTGCTAAACAACTAATTCCCACAACACTGTCAAATTATCTACTAAGACTGTACTATTCTTCTTCTAATCTTTCCTAGTACTTAACTTTTTCCACTTATGACTGCAACCATGTTGCTTGTATCTTTAAAATTTATATTGTTTTATTTCTTTCCTAGTATAATTTGATTGCTTATTCGTAAATGATGACTATCACTGTGTTGTATCTTGCGATTCTTGATGAATGTATTTTATTCTCCTTATGAATACTGAGAGCATATGCACCAAAGACAAATTCTTGACCAATCACACTTGGCCAAAAAAGAATTCTATTCTATTCTATTCTATTCTACTCTACTCTACTCTCTACCAACAGAAGTCTGTGGAGATTCTCAATCATCCAGGTCATGTTGTCCCAAAGTTTCTACAAGGCAGCTAGAAACTAACTTTTTTAGGGGTTTTTTTTCCTCTTCGAAAAAGTTTCACTTCTCATCCAAGAAGTGAACTGAAGAAGCTTCCTGGATGAGAAGTGAAACATTTTCAAAGAAAAGGAAAAAAAAAAGTCCAGTTGCCTTTTGGAACAAGTATGTTTGGGCTTATCAACGGATGTAAAATGATCAAGTATGCCTTTAAAAGTTTGCTAGGTTTGAGTGATGTTGACAGTTTTGAAGGGGGAAAAAAATCTCAACTCCTGTTTGGATTTAAATAGGCGGGGACTTCATGACACATCTCAACCTTCCTCTGCTCCAGCAGCTATTCAGGTCAATCATGAATTTTTGTGGTTATTTTGATTTCAGCTTTATAAAAGGGGTTTGTATCTGTTTGTCTGTTTGGAACCTTGAAATGTGGCTTCAAAATAGCAATGTGCTAGTAACAGGGTGCTGGAGAAGACTCCTGTGAGTCCCTTGGATTGCAAGGTGATCAAACCGGTCAGTCCTAGAGGAGACCAACCCTGACTGCTCTTTAGACGGCCAGATCCTGAAGATGAACCTCAAAGAACCTAATGCTGGGAAAGATGGAGGGCAAAAGAAGAAGGGGACGACAGAGAATGAGGTGGCTGGATGGAGTCACTGAAGCAATCGGCATCAACTTAAATAGACTCCAGAGGATGGTAGAGGACAGGAAGGTCTGGAGGAACTTTGTCCAGGGGGTTGCAATGGGTCAGACACAACTTTGCAACTAACAACAACAACAACAACAAGGTTTGAGTGATGTTGACAGTTCTGAAGTGAAAAATCTCAACTTCTGTTTGGATTTAATAGGCTGGGACTTCATGACTTCGCAGCTGAACCACCCTCTGCTCCAGCAGGTATATGAAGTCAATCATGAATTTTGCTAATTATTTGTAGTTATTTTGGTTCCAGCATTATAAAAGGGGTTTGTATCTGTTTGTCTGTTTGGAAGAGCCTTAAAAGGCTTCCAAATAGCAATGTGCTAGTAACAGGGTGCTGGAGAAGACTGCTGAAAGTCCCATGGACTGCAAGGCGATCAAACCGGTCAGTCCTAGAGGAGATCAACCGTGACTAAGGAGAAGGAAGGACTTACTGGAGCCTAATGCTGTGAACGATTGAGGGCAAAAGAAGAAGGTGACGACAGAGAATGAGGTGGCTGGATAGAGTCGCCGAAGCAGCAGGCGTGAGCTTGAATGGACTCCAGAGGATGGTAGAGGACAAGAAGGCCTGGAGGAACGCTGGCCATGGGGTCGTGATGGGTCCAACTAACAACACAAAGTAACAGGGTGTCTATTTTTTATTTTTGTTTTCTTTCTCACACCCAACCTGGTTTAAAAGAGATGTTGCTGCTTCAGGAAGGAATTTGTTGCATCACGAACCATTTTGTATAATTGCTACTAACAGTAGGCTCCCAAGTGGAAATTTTGAGGATGTACTGCCAAAGCAGTTGTACGAAATTTCGCCAGACTTGTAAAGATGGGTGTTGATTTATTTACTCAAGACAGGAAAGATGAGGTCACTAACTTTCCATAACAAGTTGGCAGGAGATGGGGCATTTAATCTCCCTATCCCAATTTTCATAATTAAGAGGAACAACAACAAGAGCAAAAATGGGGAAAGTGGAACCGTTCCTTAATTTCCATACTTCAAAGGCAAACATTCCCTAGAATCTAGAGCAAAACACTTAAGGAGGCAAATCTGCATTTATGGGCAACAAATAGTATTTTTTTTAAAAACCAGAACAGAACAACAGAGGTGGGAGGGACCTTGAAGATCTTCTAGTAGTCCAACCCCTGCTCAAGCAGGAGACACAGTGTTGTGGCCCGCCAGTGGCCAGCGGAGCTGGCAGCAGATTCGGACAGTGAGGAGGTTGGGGAGGAACATGGGCTAGTCTGGGGAAGCCTCTGATGCGGGCTCTGTGTTGGAGGCAGAGAGGGGGCTAAGGCCATCCGAGAGTTACCAGCCGCCTTCAGAGTCAGATATCAGTGAGGCAGATGAACAGCTGGAGCCTGTTCCCAGTGTGTGCATGCACAGAGTTGCCAGATGAAGGGAATAGCTAAAGAACAGAGGTCGACTTGGGAGTAAGGCCACAGGTGGACGATGAATGGCCCCTCCCAGAGGAAATAAAAGAGTGAAAGGGGAGTGGAGTTTGCATGAGACAATTAGTTTGCTTAATTGGTTCGTGACTCTCCGAGACTCCTTGACAAGTTCTGTAGAGATCGGCCTGGCAGCTGTCCAAGCCAGATAAGGTCTGTGACTGTAAATCTTCCATTGAAAGACTTTGCTGGATGTGAATGAGCAGAATTCACGGTAAATTAATAAAAGGGTTTTTTGTCGGGACAAGGAGTTTACTTCATGCTCTTGGGAAGCCTCTGTCAGAACACCCTAGACCAGAGGTCTGCAAACTGTGGCTCTGGAGCTGCATGTGGCTCTTTCCTCCCTCTGCTGCGGCTCCATCACCAGTCGGCGCCACAATTTTGAGAGGAGCTTCCAGTGGGGGACCGGGGGGGGGAGCACAGTGCGCCAAGAGAAGACTCTATAGTAAGGGGAGGGTTTTCCAGTTGTCTCGACAATTGATAGGGCTTTCGGTTATGACAGGTAGAGGAAAAAGTACGCTGCGCTAGAAGAAGACTCTATGGTGGGAAACTGAACTTCCGATCAGCTCCAGAATTAAACAGGGGGCTTCCGGTTAGGACCTTTGTGGCCCCCGGTGTTTTCTTTTCTGTGGGAAACAGGTCCAAATGGCTCTTTGAGTGTTTAAGTTTGCCGACCCCTGCCCTTCCAGACAAGTTGATTGAGTCTATTGATCGGATCTATTCTTCATTATGAGTAGTCCTCAACTTACAACCACAATTGAGCCCAACATTTCCATTGCTAAGTGAGACATTTGTTAAGTGAGCTTTGCCCCGTCTTAGCACCTTTCTTGCCACAGTTGTTAAGTGAATCACTGCAGTTATTAAGTTGGACCCACGGTTGTTAAAGTGAATCTGGCTTCCCCGTTGATTTCGCTTGTCAGAAGGTCTCCAAAGATCCCAGGACACTGTGGCCCTCATGAGTCATTTGCCAGGTGTCTGAATTTTCATCCCATAGCCATGGGGATGCAGCAATGGTCGTAAGTGCGAAAAACAGCCATAAGTCCCCTTTTTCAGTGCCCTTGTAACTCTGACGGTTCACCAAATGAACTATTGTCAGTCTAGGACTACCTTTAACGTAGAATAAATGTGATATTTTATGAAAGCTGGAAAAGTCCCAGGAAATTCCTTCCTCCTTCGACGTATCTAGAAATAATCAGGTAGATTGCTAAATACCCAGTGCTCTGGCATAGACAGAGACACCCAGCCAAACCCTGAACAAGAGCTTGTTAACACATGTTGGATCTTGGCATCCCTGGGAACAGGCCATGTTCAGAAGAGAAGAGGCTCTTTTGAGACCTTCCCAAATGTTGTCCCAAATACCTCTAAGGGAGATTTCTCTAGACGTATCAATCATTGTTTTGAGTAGGGCTGCCAGTTTGCAACCTAGAAACTTTCTCAGGCTCGAAGCAATCTCTTCTCTCTTGCGTTACTTTTATATGTGGTCGCTCTCTCTCTCTGCCTCTCTCTCTCTCTCTGCCTTTCTCTGTCTCTGTCTCTCCCTCCCTCCCTTCCTCTCTCTCTCTCACACACACTGTGGTTTTATCTGGAACAACTCATCACTACAGGGAAAGGAATATTGAGTGGGAGGAGGTTGGGCAGAGGGAGGATGAAAGAGGGAGGGGGAAAGCAGATAATGCAAATAATCAGGAGCTCCGGAACCGACCTCTCTAAGGGTTTTCAAAAGGTGTAACTCTTAAGTTCCAGGATGGTATTCCTTGCCAATTATGGAGTTTCTCCATCATAGGGTATTGCACACCAAGACAACTAGACACAAGGACAGTTTTTCCCTGAATGCCATCACTCTGCTAAACAACTAATTCCCACAACGCTGTCGAATTACCTACTAAGACTGTATTGCTATTATTCTTCTCATCCTTCCTAAT
Source organism: Thamnophis elegans (assembly GCF_009769535.1). Classification (NCBI taxonomy): domain Eukaryota; kingdom Metazoa; phylum Chordata; class Lepidosauria; order Squamata; family Natricidae; genus Thamnophis; species Thamnophis elegans. The sequence goes on along the minus strand of NC_045555.1, from coordinate 15,844,643 downwards.
ACCTATCTCTTCCCACTTATGACTATAACCATGGTGCTTGTATCTTTACAATTTTTATTTTTTTATTTGTTTCTTAGTAGAATTTGATTGCTTATTAGTAACCTATGACTAAGTGTTGTATCTTATGATTCTTGATGAATGCATTTTATTCTCCTTATGTACGCTGAGAGCATATGCACCAGAGACAAATTCCTTGTGTGTCCAATCACATTTGGCCAGTAAAGAATTCTATTCTATTCTATTCTATTCCTTTCTATGCCTTTCTATTTCTATTCCTTAGTCTATGCTATTCTGTTCCTAATTCTATTCTATTCCTACCCTATTCCTATTTTTTATTCCATTCCATCCCATCCCATCCCATCCCTTCCATTCTATTCCATTCCATTCCTATTCTATTCTATTTTATTCTATTCTATGCCGTTCTATGCCTTTCTATGCCTATTCCTTAGTCTATGCTATTCTATTCCTAATTCTATTCTATTCCTACCCTATTCCTATTTCTTATTCCATTCCATCCCATCCCATCCCATCCATTCCATTCCTATTCTATTCTATTCTATTCTATTCTGGATTCTATTTTATTCTATCATCCAGGCCACAGGTTGTCTCAAAGGTGCTTTTCAAAAGGCAACTGGACTTTCTTGGGGTTTTTCCCCCTTTGAAAACTACTCACCCATGCTACTCATCCAAGAAGCTTCCTTAGCTTTGACTTCAGAATGGAAGAAACTTCTTGGATGAGAAGCAAAATATTTTCGACGGGGAAAAAAAACCCAAGGAAGTCCAGTTGCCTTTTGAAAAGCATCTTTGGGTATTCTGCCAATCCCCCTTTACAACATCTGATTATTTCCCTCCTCAGAATTAGAATCGTGGAATAGTAGGACAGGAAGGTCCTTGGAGGTCTTCTTGTCCAACCCTCTGCCAAGGCAGAAGTCTTCATTCCATCCTGGAAAAATGGCTATCCAATTTTTTCTTGAAAACTTCCAGTGATGGAGCACCCATATATCTAGAAGACAGTCTGTTCCATTGGTTAATTGTTCTGACTTTCAGGAAATCCCTCCTTATTTCCAGGTTGGATGGCCCTCTGAAGACCTTCCCCCCCTTGCTTCTTGTCCTGACCTCAGAGGCTTTGGAGAATAAATTAATCCTCTCTTCCTTGTGACAGCTCTTCCAGTGTTGGAAGATACTTGAGGGGCTATCACTGAATTGATCCAAGTGAAATTATGAAAGAAACCATGTTAGGGGAGTACCATAAAGTAAAGAATTAAATGTGGCCTTCAGATTTAAAAACAGGTAAGGGATGGGTGCAGTGGTGGGATTCAATTTTTTTTACTACCAGTTCTATGGGCGTGGCTTGGTGAGCATGGCAGGGGAAGGATACTGTAAATCTCCATTCCCTCCCCACTCCAGGGGAAGATTACTGAAAAAATTCCTATTTTCTCCCAATCAGCTGGGACTTGGGAGGCAGAGAATAGATGGGGGTGGGGCCAGCCAGAGGTGGTATTTGCCGGTTCTCCAAACTACTCAAAATTTCCCCTACCAGTTCTCCACATCTGGTCAGAACCTGCTGAATACCACCTCTGGATGGGTGGGCTGACCACCTAGCCAAACACTGCACATGGTGATATTGACAACGTTTTAAAGAATTCTGGAGTTTGCAAGGAGCCCCAGGAAACATTGTGGAATATCAGTTGAATCTTGCATGCTACACTTTGGGATAGGAGAACATGGTGTTGAATGCTGAAATGAAAAACATCTTTGCCCTGTCCATTAACCAATTCCCTTTTCATTTTATCTCATGGTAATTTTGCCATTTCTGGTTAACAATTTCAACAACAACAATAACAACAGCACAAACAACAACTAGTTCCTTTCGGGATAAATTAAGAGACATATAGACATGTAGGTGTCTCCAGCCTCCCCCCGCCCATCTTTGTCAATGGGCCATTAAGGCCTGAGCCAGTCTATTCTACATAACAAAGATCTACCTCCTTCAGGCAGAGCTATAATAGGAATCCCCTTCATTACATCATCACCCAGCAAGAGTCAACCAAGCTTGGGACTCAGGACAGCCTACAGAGTTGCCCCTCCATGTCCCCATGGGAGTCTGTCAGCTAATCAGAATACAAGCTCAATTTCAAAAGCCCAGAGAGGGCATAAAACCCAGGGACTCTCAGCATCTCTTTCCTTCTTTTCCTTAGCCCAAGATCTTCAAGGCATGCAATCCTGTTCATCAATAAACCTTTTTTCCAAGCAACTTCCATGAATCCAGTGTCTTATTCCCCACTTGGAACTGGACCCAGAAGGACATTTCTTCCAACAGGGGAAAAAGGGACATAATTTTCACCCAAGATGCACAAAGATAGGCATGCCCATCTCTTTATGTATATCATATTTGATATTACATATATTACTTTTTACCGCAATATACAATATGCTTTGTGAATTTTTAAAGGTAAAGTTAAGACCTACTTTCTGAAGTAAACTAAACTAAGTTATTTTACAGAAGTAGCTGTATTTTTCTACCCCCCACTACAGAAAATGGTTGCACCCCAAATTTGGAAAAAGTAAAAGCTGAAACCAGCCTTTTGCTTAAAAACAAGTTTTCCATTCCTGTCCAATAGACAGAGATGTACATTCGAATCTGTTGCTGTTTTCAATTTAAACTGTTTAGAAACTAGTTTCAAAATATTTTTAAGACCATGAATCTAAGCCACGTGCAAATGACACGTTTTTCAAAGATACCACAGCCATTGTTATATAAAACAAATCGCTTCTCAACTGACTAAATAAGAGATGTTTAATTTTTCTTTATAGCCTTCTGGCTTGCGTTAAAAAAAATATCTGCCTCTTTGGCAGCTGTGGGGGGAAAAAAACCCACACAATTGTTTTCCAAGTCTGATTTCCACAGAATTCTCTTTAGCATTATTTATTGAGATGAATAGGATAAGGTTAAAATTGTTCCAGCAACTGGATGATTTCCCATTCAAAGGCATTTTTTCCCCCTCTGTGCACATTAAGGAAGGATTCTTCTGCTTTTCTTGTTTAAAGGAAGCTTTCTATGATTCAGGAGAAATCAAAACTCTTTCATGTCTTGCTACTGGTTACTTACAAAATAGTCGCCTGAACCCATCACAGATTGGGAATCAAAACTTTATAGGAAGTGATTGTTAATCAAGGCAGGCAATAGGGTCTCCTGCTTGGCCAGGTAAGATTCTACTTGAAGACTTCTAATGTCTCTTCCATCTCTGATGACATTCCATGTTTTAGGTGTTTCTCTGCTGTCAGGTCTTTTTTTTAAAGAATAGAATAGAATAGAATTCTTTATTGGCCAAGTGTGATTGGACACACAAGGAATTTGTTTTTGATGCCTATACTCTCAGTCTACATAAAAGACAAGATACATTCGTCAAGAATCGTAAGGTACAACACGTAATGATAGTCATAGGGTACAAATAAACAATCAGGAAACAATCGATATCAATATAAATCGTAAGGATACAAGCAACAAAGTTACAGTCCTGCAGTCATAAGTGGGAGGAGATGGGTGATAGGAACGATGAGAAGACTAATAGTAATAGTTAGAGCCGAGGTGGCGCAGTGGTTAAATGCAGCACTGCAGGCTACTTCAGCTGACTGCAGTTCTGCAGTTCGGCTGTTCAAATCTCACCGGCTCAGGGTTGACTCAGCCTTCCATCCTTCCGAGGTGGGTAAAATGAGGACCTGGATTGTTGTTGGGGGCAATATGCTGACTCTGTAAACCGCTTAGAGAGGGCTGAAAGCCCTATGAAGCGGTGTATAAGTTTAACTGCTATTGCTATTGCTAGTTTTCTGTGTTTCTATGTAATCAGAATAGTTGGTGTACTCTTACTCAGGAATATCACTCACTCGAGTAACAAATTACCTGCTCATAAATCAAACTGTTTACTGAATTAGATTTTAAGTATTTAACTCGTTTTGCTTTCATGCATTCATTCACAAATGGGGAAATTGAGTTCTCAACACCCTCTGAACTGTTTGTTTGCAAACATTTGGTTACCTTACTAGATAATTGAATCATACTGATGATGTAAGATAGTCAGGTAATGAAACATCTACAAACCAACAAGAAAGCCCAGAGAGCACCAAGAACCTCTATCACTGGAGGTTTTCGAGAAGAGATTGGGCAGCCATTTGTCTGAAATGGTATAGGGTCTCCCGCTTGAGTAGGGGGATGGACTAGATGACCTCCAAGGTTATTCAGTTAAAAAAAGGGACGGATGATATTCTATGTTCAACTCAGGCATATCAGTAAAAATTGTCAAGAGTTTGTTGCAGAAAAATAAAATCCAGAAAGCACACAGAGATAACTGATTCAGCTGGATTCATTAACATCTTTATATACATAGTAACAAATGAGTAAATTTACAATACCAATAGTAGATTCTTTCAATGTAGTAGTTATAAGCAAGCACAAGCAGGAGAGAACAGTCACCTTCATTTCAGAGTTCAGAGCAGACAGAGTAGTTTCAGTTTCGATTCTCAGCACAGACTCAGATCTGTCCAAGCTCCCATTGTCTGACTTAGTTGCTATGCCTACTCATTGGCTGACCTTGTTACCATGTCTCTCCCAGTCATGAATATTCTAACAAAAATAAAATGAGAGACACTGTCCTAGGAACATTTTTGCTCATACTTATGAAGCAAATTTTCTATCAGCTGAACTTCAGGTTTTAGAGAACGATTATAGCATCATACAAGTGCAAAATTCCAGCTCCTTCTTGCACCATTCTTAACTAAAATACCTTCAGAAACATCTCTGATTCGCCAGAAGGCAACTGTTACTGCTGAGCGACAATTCAGCGTCATTCTCGCAATAGTTGCTGCGCATAAATTACCTGAATCTTCCACATCAGGCTTCTGCGAAGGCAAACCCAGAGGCTTGCTGGGCATTGAAATTACCATTTCTGCATTTGTTATACTTTTGTTTGAAAGAGACTAGAGGCAGGAGAAACACTTCCAGACAACACCCCAGAAGACAAGTGTAGACGCCAAAAAAATCCTTGACAGACTTGAGCAATGGGCCCTATCCAACAACATGAAATTTAATGTGGAGAAAAGCTGGATTTTACGCCTAGGCAAAGAAAACCCAAATTGCAAGTACAGATAAGGTGAAACCTGGCTCAAGAACTGTAACTGCGAGAGGGGCATTGGAGTCCTAGTGGACGATCACTTAAACATGAGCCAACGATATGCGGCAAACAGCCAAAAAAGCCAATACAATCCTTGGTTGTATAAACAGAGGCACAGAACCAAAATCACCAGAAGTATTAGTACCTCTTTATAAAACCTCAGTAAAATCACATCTGGAATTCTTGAATACATCCAGTTTTGGACATTACATTACATAAAAAGATGCTGAGACTTTGGAAAAAGTGGAGAGAAGAGCAACTAAGATGATCAAAAGCCTGGAGACTAAAATGTACAAAGAACGGTTGCAGGATTTGGGTCTGGCTAGTCAAGACAAAAGAAGGACTAGGGCAGATAAAATAGCAGTCTTATCATATTTGAGGGGCTGCCACAAAGAAGAGGGTGTCAACTTATTTTCCAAACCACCAGAGAAGGCAAGACAAGGAACAATGGATGGAAACTAATCAAGGAGAGAAGGAACCTTGAACTAAGGAGACACTTGCTGATAATTAACCAGTGGAACAGCTTGCCTTCAGAAGTTGTAGATGCTCCATCACTGGAGGCTTTTAAAAAGAGACTGGAGAGCCACTTGTCTGAAATGGTATAGGGCAGTGATGGCGAACATTTTCGGCACCGAGTGCCCAAACCGGAATGTGCATGCCAGCTGCTTGGTCTTCCGGTTTCCGGCACACCAACTGGTCTTCACCCATGCCGGAGCACCGGAAATCCAAAGGCCAGCTTGTCTTCAGGTTTCTGGGGTTCTGGCATGCACGAAGATCAGTTGGCTGGTGCACTGGAAATAAGAAGAGCAGCAGGTGACGGAGTGCGTGCCCACAGAGGGGGGGGGGGGTTCTGTGTGCCACCTGTGGCATGCGTACCATAGGATTGCCATTACGGGTATAGGGTTTGCTGCTTTAGCAGCAGGTTGGACTAGAAGACCTCCAAGGTTCCTTCCAGCTCTACTCATTGTTTTTGAAAAGCTTTTTTTCGTTCTCTATATACAATTATAGATATACATTCACATAGTTATTATTCTTTTTTACATTCGTTGTTCTTATACATTTGTCATTCCATTCACAGGGTTATAACATATAGTTTGGGTGGCTTTGTTTACCATCCCTCACCTGTTTTGACACCACCTTCTTTTCCCTTTCTTTTCTCCCTCCCTCCCCTCTCTACTTTCTTCCTTCCCCTCTCCTTCCCCTTCCTTCTTCCTTTACCTCTCCCCTACTCCTACTCTTCCTCTTCCCCTTCCTACCCTCTCTCCTTCTCCCTTCCATCTTCATCTCCTCACCTCTATCTTCCTTCCCTCCTCTTCCTTTCCTCTTCTCTCCTCCTCTCTTCCTTTCTTTTTCTATTGTTGTAAGTGTCTCTTCCAACTCTTACTTTTTATTTTCCTAGGGTGGTATTTCCGCAGACCCCGAAATGGTTGAATATCATTTCTTGTTCCCTTTCCTTCTCAAATCTATCCTGATTATGTTTTATTTTCCTCTTCCAGCTCTAAATTTTATTTTCTTGGGGGTGGTATTTCCGCAGACCCAAAAATAGTTGAATAACATTTCTTGTTGCCTTTCCTTCTCAAATCTGTCCTGATTATGTTTTTTTCTCTCTTCCAGTTCTATTCTGATTGATTGATTGAAATCCTCAAAAAAACAGAAGTGGTTGGTTCAGAGGATCCATCAGCCAGTTTAGCAACTTTTCCTCTTTTGAGAATCAGCCATGGCTAGAAAGCCCAGCTCCGCACGAACAAGAGAGAGGAGTTGAAAAATATTTCTGTATCTCTGTCAGTCGATTCTTGTTACACAACAGCGGTTAATCCACCCAGCTAGGTACGAGCTTCTTAATTTTCAAATGAAAGTATCAGTCATAGCTGCATAAATGCTGAGACAAGCTGGGACATGCTTGTTTTTAACTGTTCAGACACTCCGCTTCTCTCTGGTGCAATGCAATAAGTGTAATTTTGACATCCAAATTATTACCCTTCAAAGCACTTGAGAGTGCTTTTAACTTTGCACACAGTAATTACTGGGCAATTGTTATTGTAAAGTGTGAAGGAGGGCAAAAATATCCAGTTGACAAACTTCTCTGATGGAAGGATTGCACTCTAGGAGGGAGAGGTTTACCTATGGACAAGTCAGTCATTCGGGGATCTAACTAGAAAACCTCAGCTATTCATTCTAAACAAATCGGGGAAAAAAAGGTTAAAGTTTGGCTTTTTATATCCCTGGAAGGAAAGAGATGAGAAACGTGAAACTTTGTGCATAATAACTTAGCAACTCCAGATAATATTTCGCAGAAAGCCAAACTTTAACCTTTTTTCGAGCCGCAATATTTTCGGCCAACTTTGCTCCAACTTATCTAGATGGAGATCGCTCGTGAGAATGTTTTTATTATTTTGTTTAATAGAGCACAAAAAGTTGGGTAAGGTGGCCAACTTTTGTTTCTCTCAACAAAATATTGCCGGAGATCTTATGTCTCAAAGTTGCTGGAACATCATAGGCATAGTTTGGAACAGGGGTGGGATGCTACCGGTTCGTACCGGTTTGGAGGAACCGGTAGTGGAAAGTTGGCCTGAGTCACAGAAACGGCAGCAACCTAGGCTGGCAGCGTATCCAAACCAGTTCCCCAGTCGCCGCTGCAGTTGCTGGCATGGTTTTTTTTGGTCCTTTTTTATTTACAGGCAACTGCACATGCGCACGCAACAAACCAGCAGTAACGTTTTATAGCTTTATATCTCCTGTTGCCTTAAGAAAGTTTAAAACATTCTCAAAGATCGATCTCATCTTGGGCACTTTTTTTTTTGAACTATTACCATCTGGCAGATGGTACAGGATAATAAAAACAGCTTCCATCCCAGAGCAGTAACTATATTGAATTCTATGGTATAGTGCAATATCGGGTTTTCAATTTCAATTATATAGAATCTAAAGGATGTATGTGTTTTTATTTTTATAATTGTAATGTACACTGGAGGCGGCATTTAATTTCGTTGTACCATGTGCAATGACAATAAAGTAAACTAAACTAAACGTTGGCAGCAACCCACATCTGCTGTAGAAGGCTGCGGGTATGGGGGTCACACAAATGAATATATCTCTGCAAGTGTTGCATCGGCACACGTAACACTTTACCAATGTTCATTGGGGACATGTGTGCATGTTCACGCCAAATTTCATCAAAATCCATGATGGTTGAGCTGGGCACTTTTCTAAAATCAGACCACTTGACATGCCATTTATTTGCAAAAGTCAATCAACACCATAAACTTGGCTTTCCAGCCTTCGGAATCCTTAAATAAATAATTTTTTTTTTAAAAAAAGAACACTTCAAACCTCTCTAAAAGAAATAGAAATTACACACTTGAAAAAGCAACCTGTCTTGTAGCATGTCCTCCAGAATTATTATTATTTTTCTGAGAAGGAGAAAAAAGTGAAGCTTGCTCCCTTGTTATTTCTCCTGCTTTTTCCCCTCTCTGTTTCTCACACCTACCTGAACATTTGAATCATTAGCCATTTCCCAAGAAACGATAGGCAGCAAAAAGCAGCTGTTGAGAGTTCAGCTGCAGCCTTCAACTACCCATGGATTTACACACACACACACACAGAATGTTGCCTGCTGCCAGTTTAAACCAGAAAACGGAACAGAGGATAAGTTAGGAATTACGCAGACTCCAGAGCAGGTTCTCCTCCAAGCTGGGTTGAAGAAACAGGGAAACCCCATCCCACCGGGGGTTGATTGATCCTGGAATACCTTCTCCTCATCCTTCTTCATAAGGCTGATTGTGAGGATGGAGGAAGATCTGAATCCTGTTGGACCTGGAGGACAATTTGCCAGCTACAGCAAAGCCATCACGCAATTTAGAAAGCGCCAGCTGCTCCCTGCTATTTCCCGTGATGCTTCTCTTCACCATGGAGACCGTGGGTGACAACTGTACTACCTACCACACCGCTAACCTAAATTTGGTACTTGGGAAAAGATGCTTTGGTTTCTCCAGCATTGCATAATTCATTCGGTCTCTTCCGGGCCCCAGGAAGGGAGGAAGGAGGGATGAGAACTCCCGAAGTTACAACTCCTGACCTCCAAAAGTCCTCTTCCGCAATCTCTCTCTTCCTTCGGAGGAGCTCCTGTCATTACGAGCATTTTTCCTGAAATAGACCCAGTTATAAGCAGTTCCCTGGAATTGTAAAATCCAGAAGCTTTGAAGGTTTTTTTTTTCCCAGGAAAGTGGAGCCCTGAAGTAAACAGGGAGTTGTGCTCCCTGTTCTCTTCTGTGTTTGGATTTTCTCTTCTGCACGAAGGCAGAACGCATTATAAAAAGCCTCAGATGTGTATTAACATCTGCTCCAGTGAGCAATCTACCCACGAGAACATGGCAATATTTGGCGGGGGAGTTTCCCCCTTGCTCCATGCTATTTATAGGCTACTCGGTAACAGTGAACAGCTTACGGCGAAAACCCCAGGAGACGCTTTCTATGGTTCTCGTGAGTTGTGGATCTTGTTTCTATCATCACCTTTAAGAGAATAACAGAGTTTGAAGGGACCCTGGACGTCTTCTAGTCCAACCCACTACTCAAGCAGGAGACCCTAGACCCGTGATGGTGAACTTATGGCATGGTGCCAGAGATGGCATGCAGAGCCCTCTCTATGAGCACATGAAGTGTCGCCAGCTGCTCTTCTGGTTTCTACCAGCCAGCTGGTCTTCATGGGTGCTGGAGACCTGGAAAATGGCCTGAGAATGGCCCCAAAAATATCCAAAACTGCCCCCAAAATAGGATATCATCTTTCCTTCACTGCATCAGTTTTGCAGCAGTTTCCAAGTTATCCAAACGGTGCCCTTGCCTAGAACTGCTGAACTACCATCACATTTTTGATTCTGATCCAACATTATTCCAACAATGATCCAATATTTGAGGGACTGGCACGGGGAAGAAGGGCTTAACCTATTCTCCAAAGCAGCGTTCACCAACTGGAGGTTATTTGAGAAAAATTTGGTGGTCCACAGAAAAATTATTTGCATGTTTTATATTGCACTAAATCAGGGATCCTCAAACTACGGCCCCTGGGGCAGATACGTGCAATGAACATTTGTGTTGCTGCAGAGAATCTCCCCCTTTGGGGTCTTTCTGTGCGGGTTGGAGGGGGGCAGAAATTCCGACAGGGTCTGTTTCAGCCTCCTGATGTGAGGCTTTGGGCAAAAGCTGGAGGGAAGTGCCGCTGGTGACAAAGAGCCAGAGGGCCTTGTTCCAGTGGGACTGCTTCATGGGCCTGGAACTGGCTGACCATCTCAGCCTGCTGAGCCTCCAGGTGGTGCTTCCTGGCCTTGCACTGCCACAGGTCTTCCCTCTGCTTGGAAAGCCTATATTCATAGTCCTCAGTGAGGTGCTTCTGCTGAGCTTCCTTCTTGGTCAGATCCAATTTGAACTGAGCCAGCTGTTTTGCCAACTCTTTCTCATGGTTAGCTGCTTAGCTCCAGCAACTGCTTCCTGTTGGGGCCTTAAGGATCCTGGGTGAGGAGGCGAGGAGGGGCTAGAAGGGGAGGGGCAAATAGAAGCTGGCAAGGCGCCCCTTGATGTGAGTGACATTGAGTTGGCCACGCCCGCCCACCCAGATGACTACCTAGTCACGCCCAACCAGTCTATCATTAAGCAGATCATATTAGTGGTCCACGGGATTTAAAACTACGAATTTAGTGGTCCCTGAGATCTGAAAGGTTGGTGATCCCTGGACTAGAAGACATCTAAGGTGGCTTCCATCTCTGTTATTGTGTTATTATTCTTGCTTGAACAGAAGAAAGTTTGGCCACCATGGGACCATCTTTTCTTCACATTTCAGGAAAAAAAACACCAAAGAATACATTTTATGGATACTGGCACAGAGGAAAGGAAGGAAGCAAACATTAAACCTTCCCTATCCCTACACATAAGAAGTATTTATCTTAGAAAGGAATGTTTCATTAATCACACAGGGAAACCATTTGCAGCTATTTTCGTTTAAATTTTCAGTCAAATGCTCAGATTTGCATCTCTTTGAACTGTATTACAGCAGTAATTGGGGATGAACATTTTAAATCAGTCTTGAATCACTCTACTCCATGTAGACCAAATAAACTAATAACTTGTTCATGTGTGGACTGCTAATGTATTTCCTCCCAGCCTCTCCTCGCCCTGACAGATGGAATGCAGTATGAAAATTAGATCTATCAGCCACTGGGAATATTCAGAAGGTTTGGTGGAGGGAGGAGGGAACATTTAAACACTTCTTGTTTTATAACCAAGCCAAATAAATTGAGAGAAGAAGACCAGGAGTTGAAGGCAACCTAAAGATCATCGCATGTGTATGAGCAAGAAGCAATTAGGCTCAAATGGCATGAGGCTGCACAAAAAAAGGGAGGTCAACTTATTCTCCAAAGCACAAGAAGGCAGGAAAAGAAGCAATGGGTGGAAACTGATCAAAGAGAAAAGCAACCTAGAATTAAAGAGAACTTTTCTGATGGTGAGAACAATTCATCAGTGGAAGGGCTTGCCTTCAGAAGTTGTGAATGCTCCATCACTGTAGGTTTTTAAGAAGATATTGGACAAACATTTATCTGAAATGGTGCAGGGTCTCCTGCTTGAGTAGGGTGTTGGACTAGAAGACCTCCAAGGTCCCTTCCAACTCTGTTATTCTTCTATTCTGTTATCTTTACCGCTATGAGACATTGGCTATCACATTTGAAGAAAATAAAGTAGAGCCTATAATTTAACTGTCATTATTATCCTGGATAGGGATGCAGTGGTTCAGTGGCTAAGATGGTGAGCTTGTCAATCAGAAGGTCAGCAGTTTAAATCCCTAGTGCTGCATAATGGAGTGAGCTCCCGTTACTTGTCCCAACTTCTGCCAACCTAGCAGTTCCAAAGCTTGTAAAAAATGCAAGTAGAAAAATAGGGACCACCTTTGGTGGGAAGGTAACAGTGTTCCGTGCGCCTTCAGTGTTTAGTCATGCTGGCCACATGACCACAGAGACTTCTTCAGACAGTGCTGGCTCTTCGGCTTTGAAACAGAGATGAGCACCGCCCCCTAAAGTTGGGAACGACTAGTGAGCATGTGCGGGGGAACTTTTACCTTTATTATCTTGCTTCTTAACAGACACAGTTGCATCCATCTGTCTAGAAATTCCAGTGTGTAACTCTACATAAGCAGAAGCTTCCATGTTCCTTTTAAAACAGAAAACAAGACATCCTGCAGAATAAGAAAATAGCCACAAGCTTTTATCATCTCAGAACGAGTTGTGTGTACTCCAAAGGATTTCTGTCTTTACGGTTGTCTCTGGGCCTGATTATTACAAAAGGTGAGTTGCATATATGCAAAAGAGCAATTAAACTTTCTTGGCTGTCAAGCGAGCTAGTCCAACAAATCCTTGGGAAATCTCTCCAGCGTGAAGATCCACTTCTCGTCTGTGCTGTTGCTGATCTTGTTATTCCACCTCTTTGCTATTTCCTCCTTTGCTTTTCTCCCAAGAGAAACAGCAGTGACCTCAATTCATCACAGTTCCTTCACCTGACAGATCATGCACAACACGTGGATTGTATGGAGAGGCGTTATTGGAAACACTGAGGGGGAACATGGATGATCCATGGATAATGCCAAAATCTCCAGTGGGCACCCGCATATATACACAATTTCGTGTAGAATTGGCATGAACTAAATTTAGAGCTATATGTAGCTCTGTGTCCTGTTTTGTCTAACCTTGGTCCTGGGGAAGCATTGTTTCGTTTCATTGTGTACTTTACTGTATATTGTTGAAATGACAATAAAACTTGACTAAAAAAAAGACTAAAAACATTAGTTTAGTTTAGTTTAGTTTTATTGAACTTGTATGCCGCCCTATTCCCCGAGGGGACTCAGGGCGGCTAACAAACTAAATAAGGGAAAAGGGAAGTACAAAAAACGAAAAGACAGACAAATACAAACAGATTAAAAACTCATCAACAGCCACAACAATTCGAGTGGGGCTGGGAACTCATCAGCCCCAGGCCTGTCGGAACAGCCAGGTTTTAACGGCTTTGCAGAAAGCCTGAAGGGTGGCGAGGGTCTGAATCTCCATGGGGAGATCGTTCCAGAGGGCCGGAGCAGCCACAGAGAAGGCCCTCCCCCGGGGGGTCGACAATCGACACTGGCTAGTTGATGGAATCCAGAGGAGGCCTAATCTGTGGGATCTAATCGGTCGTGAGGAGGTAATTGGCAGAAGGGCACTTGGCAACCAACTCATAGTTATGATGGCGATCCAGAGTCGTGTGATTTATTTTTTGAATTTTTTTTATTTTAATCAAACAAAAACACAAATAAAGAATCATCCTTCATTACATCTTGTAGAAAGTGTGTCGATTGGTTACAGATAACTTTCGGGCATTTCTTCCACAGTCATTACTTCTAGTTCATATCAGATTATACACTTTAAATCAAAAATCTTTGTATATCTTACTATCAATGTACCACAATTCTCATTTGACTACAATTATTTGAACATGCTTTTACCTCAAACCATTCATACTTAAAGATACAACCACATAATGGCATTCATTAGCTAATTCAAAAAATCCTCCAATAACATTACACCTTTATGACATCTTTTAAGTAAAAGTCAATTAATAAAGTTTCTAAACCTCCCCACCCCCCTTTTTCCAACTCACTGTTTAGGATTTATATCCAAGTTACTTTTGCCAATACCAGAGCATGTATATATTAAACAATATCAATTAACATTTCCTTGTTGTTATTATAATTGACTAAAAATCATTTACTATTTATATCCCATCTCCTCTCGTCAGACCGCAAAAAAACCTTACACCTTTATGACAAGATCTAAATAAAAATTTGTTAATTAAATTTATAGGTTTTTTTTCCAAGATTACAATTTTCAATTTATATCCACATTTCTTTTACTAGTTTGCCAGTACATGTATATATCATTAAGCTGTATCCATTATCATTTCATTATTGTTATTATAGTTATTTGTTAACGAATAAACATTTAATAACAATCTAAAACAATCTAAGAATTTCCTACTTATTGATCACCAAAATCAACTAATTTTTTATTATCAACTTTCATTGTCAACCTGTATCTTTCCAGTAACAAAACAGTCATCTCTCTTGCCAATTGTGGTGTTAGTCTTCCTTTTATCTCCTTTATAAGGTTTTTATAGACTTCTCTGCACTTTGTTGCTTGAAGGATCTCTCAGGTAATCTCATTGCCCTCCAGCTGTTACTAAAATTAACTTGTCTTTGGTTGTCAATCGTGTTTCTGAAAAAATTTCTCTTCTTAAATCCATCATCATTACCATTTTTTTTCCTTCTGTATCTTGGAATCTGGGATAGAGCTCCAGTTCGTCGAATTCCCTTTCCAATATTCCCTTCTTTCCACTTTCACCCACATTTGCTCCATTAATAAGTTCATCTATTGTCTTGTCTTTATTGTCTATGTCTTCATTCTCCCCTTTAATCTTTGGGGCTCGAACCCCTTCACCTTTTGCTGTGAGGAAAACTAGTCTTTCCAACTTCTTCTCAGTTCTTCCATATCCTTCCAATAGATTTTGAATTCCAGCCAAGATATTTTGGAATTTTAAGGTTTCCTCATCTGAATATTGATCCATGTTTCCAAAAAAGAAGGACGAAAGAAAAAAAAAACCTAATAGCCACTGCCACTCTAGCCTTCCAGGCCTCTTTTATTTTTTTTATTTTAGGATGACTTGAACACTTCTTTTATGCTCTTCAAAGGAGAAGGGTTCTGTTCCCCCCCCCTTTCTCTCCCCTGCCAAAATAGTTCTCAGAGGCACCGTGAAAACAATTCGTGCCCTTGGCTCTTTATCAGGGTCATGTGATTTTTGAGACCTTCTGACAAGCAAAGTCTATTGGAAACCCAGATTCACTTAAGAACGGCGTTGCTAACTTAACAACTACAGTGATTCACTTAACAAGGGTGGCAAGAAAGGCTGTAAAATAAGGTGAAACTCAGTTAACAACTGTCTCGCCTAGCAACAGGAATTTTGGGCTCCATTGTGATTGTAAGTCAAGTTTTACCTGTACTTATTCAATCGTAGCAATTAAAAAAAAAGCTTTTGTAGTAATTGAACTAGCATGTGCACAACACCATTTCCTCAGCTTGAACTGTCAGATAAAACCAATATTTAGTTCTATTCGCTAAATGATGATAAAACCTATTTACTTTATAGCTTGTCCCATAAAAACTGCAAGTACCAGGTTGCTATCTCCAAAGCACCTGAGGACAGGACAAGAAGCAATGGGTGGAAGCTAATCAAGGAGAGAAGCAACTTAGGAGAAATTTCCTGACAGTGAGAACAATTAATCAGTGGAACAACTTGCCTCCAGAAGTTGTGAATGCTCCAATACTGGAAGTTTTTAAGAAGCGATTGAGCAACCATTTGCCTGAAGTGGTGTAGGGTTTCCTGCCTAGGGAGGGGGTTGGACTAGAAGACCTCCAAGCAGGGGTAGGATTCAGTCGGTTTGGACCAGTTTGGACAAAGCACACGAGCACTGAACCAGGTGTTAAACCGCAGGATCACACCACTGCCTCCAAGGTCCCTTCCAACTCTGTTATTCTGTTCTGTTCTGTTCTGTGTTATAAAACATGAAAGCCAGGACTCCACTAAACCACTCAAATAAGAACATTATTTTTTTCTGTCTAAGGGAAGATCTAAAAATGGCCAGTGGAAAAGTTGGAATTGTTTTTTTTTTCAGCCAAGTGGAAAAGTTACTTCCTGCTCTAAACCTGATCATCTGTTTTCCCCAACACTGAATTAAACTAAAACGGCCTTCTCCCTTGCCTTAAATTATTAGCTAATTAGCCTTGACTAAGAGACAACAATGTGCTTGTGCTGGCAAGCTGTGAAAAGAACACACTTTGATTGAGGAGATCAATGGCGTTTTTTTCCCTCCGACTCACAATAAGCAAGCCACTCAGTTGTAAATTTCATCCATCCCTCCTTTGGCAGGCAAGCTGGAGATATTGATAGATGAGCAGAGAAACCTCTATGACAAGCTGTCACTCTGGAAGAAGGGCTGAATCATATTAAAGAGACATCATTCTTAAACCAGGAAAGGAGATTTAGAAGACAAAAGCTACTGATCTTCAGAACTTCTAACACAGTCCTTAGATACAACAAAGTCATCAAAAGCTTGAAGCTCCTGTAAGCATTACTGTTATTTATTTCAAACAAAGAAACCTCCCAGTTTGCCTTCACTCCAAAGTTTGAATGAAGTAACCTCTCTGGAAAGATGTCACAAATCATACACTAACAGAAGAGATGGAAACTTATGAATGAAGGTAAATATATGCAATAGTGGGATTCAAATAATTTAATAACCGGTTCTCTAACCTGATGATTTCTTCCAACAACCAGTTCACCAAACTACTGAGAAAGTTAACAACCAGTTCTCCCGAAGTGGTGCAAACTGGCTGAATCCCACCACTGAATATATGTGTCCCAAGCAGAGGTGGTATTCAGACAGTTTTGATGGTTCTAGTGAACTGGTAGTGGAAATTTTGAGTAGTTTGGAGAATTGGCAAATACCACCTCTGGCTGCCCCTGCCCCTATCTATTCGCTGCCTCCCGAGTCCCAGCTGATTGGCTGGGTCTTCTTCTGTTGCCCTGCACAGGAAAACAGAGCTGGAAAGCAGGTTAGTGAGGTGGGGTGGAAATGGAGATTTTACAGTATCCTTCCCCTGCTGACAGCCCGCGTTTAAGACCCGAGCTCCATGAAATGGAGTGAGCTCCCACTCCTTGCTCCCGCCCACTAGCACTTCAAAAGCATGTGAATGAGAGTAGATAAATAGGTACCACTTCGGTGGGAAGGTAACAGCATTCCCTGTACCGCTGGCATATAGCCCTGCTGGCCACATGATAACGGAAGTGTCTTCAGGCAACGCTGGCTCCCTTGGCCAAGAAATGGAGATGAGAACTCTGCCTATTCTGACCTAGGCTTCCCCAAAAAGCACGAAGCAGATTCCCGCTCTCAACAAACCCCTTTTATTAGATGAATGTGAATTCCTCCCATTCACATTCAACAAAGGACCTATAAACAGTCTTTCAAAGGTGAATTAATGACAACAGGTCTTATCTAGCTTGGAAATCTGCCATGTAAATATTTTCCAAACGCAGTGCTGTGCAAGGAAAGACTTGGCACAGAGTCTCTGAGATTCACGGACAGATTTTCACACTCCTGAAACAACGAACGAATGAACTAATTGTTTCCTGCAAAAGTCCACTCCCTTTTCACTCCTCTTTTATTTCCTAGGGGAGGAGCCATTCACCTGTGGCTTTACTTCCAAGTTGGCCCTGATTTCTTACCTTTCTTTTCTTCTGCAACTCTGCACATACGCACACTGGGAACAGACTCTGGCAGTTCCTCTGCCTCACTGCTGTATGTGTTCTAACCGGGGCATCCCAAGAGCCTGAAGCAAACTCCTTGTCCCGACAAAAAACCCTTTTATTAATTTACTGTGCATTCTGCTCATTCACATCCAGCAAAGTCTTTCAAAGGAGGATTTACAGTCACAGACCTTATCTGGCTTGGAGAGCTGACAGGCCAATATCTGAAAAACCTGGCAAGGAGTCTCAGAACCAATTAAGCGAATGAATTGTCTCCTGCAAACTCCACTCCCCTTTCGCTCCTCTTTTATTTCCTCTGGAAGGGGCCATTCATCATTCATCCACTGTGGCCTTACTCCCAAGTTGACCCCTGTTCTTTAGCTTTTCCCTTTGTCTGACAACTCTGTGCATGCGCACACTGGGAACAGGCTTCAGCTGTTCTTCTGCCCCACTGATGTCTGACTCTGAAGGCAGCTGATAAGTGGCATACAGCCCTGCCCCCCACTCTGCCTCCAACAGAGCCCTCATCAGAGCCTTCCCCAGACTCCAGGACTGGCCCATGTTCCTCCCTAACCTCCTCACTGTCCGAATCTGCTGCCAGCTCTGCTGGCCACTAGTGGGCCACAACAATGCCATAGAATTGGACATGACTGGACAGGGAAACCTTTTATCTTTTAACTCTGAATCAGCCTGTTTTTTTTCTTAAAGATGTGAAACACTCTGGAATGTGCCTTCCTTCAATTCACAAAGATGGGAATGTTACAGGATCATTTTTTTCCACAAAAGCAACAGAAATAATAATCCTGCAAATAGCTTTGCTATTCCAGAGCATCAGTAGAGGGGGCATCCATAAGTGCACTAACGTGCCTATCATCCCTGTCATTGTGGCGTTTTTTTCATTTTATTCTTGTTCTCGTTTTTGTTTGACAAATTCTAATAAATAAAATAAATCACATCAGAATCTCCGACGTTTGTTTCTCAAATGTTTTAGGGAAGATGCCACAACTCCTTCTCTGTCTCACTCCCTTTTTTCCTGCGGATTCTCATTCTTGTTAAACAAAGTCTCACATCTGTTAAATTATTCTCCCTGTTTTTTGGAGTTTTTTTGATGCCTCAAACAAAAGGGAATCTGAAGCAAGATTCTTAGGAAGATCTTCTCCCTCGTTGGAACAGCCACAGAAATATTATTTACCCCTGTTAAAAAAGAAATTACGCACACCCTGCAAATGGCAAGCTAGAGAGGATAATCCTAACAAGATGGATAAAGACTAGAAATCACATATTTCAAATGGATGTTTGAACCCCTGCCTCCACCCTCATATAATTCTTACATAACTACAGGGTCTGCTTCCAGATCAAATCTGGGGCAGATTTAGAAAGCCGTTGCTAATCCCGATACACAATTGAGGATTGCCCAACCATCTAATTGCAAGAGTCAAAAATAGGACATTGTCCAGATTAACAACAAGCATTTCTCGGCCCCTTTTGAATTTCATTTTAGCAAGAGATTTTGTTGTGATACATGGCTGCGGATCGACTTAGCGATTTGAAGGAAAGGAAGCAGAAACACAACAGAGGGAAGCGGGAAAAAATGCACCGCACAACACAGCAATTGTGCAGAGACTTAGGGAATCCCATAAAATGTGAAGTAGCAAAACTGACCAATTCTGAACTCTTTTTCAACCAGATACCATATTTTTCAGAGTATAAGACGCACCGGAGTATAAGACACACTAAGATTTCAAAGAAGCAAATAAAAAAAAAAGGTTTTGCACTCTGCAGACCTCCCCAAAACAGCCCATTTTTTGTGAAAATGGGCCCATTTTATGTAAAAAAAAAGGGCATGTGTAGCCTTTAGGAGGCTTATAGAGTGGTCCTGGGGGCTTGGGGGGGGGGCAAAAATGAGCAAACAATGGGCTGTTTTCCGCTCATTTCTGCCACAGGAGCACTCTGGAAGCCTTCTAAAGGCTCTGCACGTCCATTTTGGTGAAGGGGACGGAGTTTTGGGAGGCCAAAAATGCTGTATTCAGTGTATAAGACTCACCCAGATTTTCAGCCTCTTTTTGAGGGAAAAAGATGTGTCTTATACTGTATATATGGTATCCTCTTCAAATCTTTGTTGCTACAGACCAGACATAACCAGAATGAAACTCTGATGCTTTCGTATCATTTTGGTAAAATTCTTCTGCCAGAGAGGCCAGTGTGTGATCTGTGTGAATAACGGCCATCTGCACAGCATAATTTAAGTCTTTTTTTTTCCTTCCCCTGTTCGTTTTAGAAGAATTCCTGTCATGTAGCCAGCAACTGGAAATTTGAACAAGTGAGTTTTGAAACTGCTCGCTGCTCTCGATCGCAAATTCTCTTCCAAGTGAGGCTTCATCTTAACTTTCCATTTCAGAACTGAATTGATGATACCTCGACTTACAACAGATTGTTTAGTGACCATTCGAAGTAAAAAAAAAGGGCCCTGAAAAAAGTGACGAATGACCGTTTTCCCACTTATGACCGTGGCAACATTCCCGTGGTCACATGATCAATATTCAGACACTTGGCAACTGGCTCATATTTATGAGGGTTGCAGAGTCCCAGGGTACATACGATCCCCTTTTGTGAACCTTCCGACAAAGCAAAGTCAATGGGGAAGCTGGATTCACTTTAACAACTGTGCTACCGACTTAACAAGTGTAGTGATTCGCTTAACTGTGACAAGCAAGGTTGTAAAATGGAGCAACATTCACTTAACAATGGCCCCACTTAACAATTTTCATTGCTTTGGGTGCTATGGTGATACCATGTGGTTCAGTGGTGGGTTCCTAGCAGAGACTACTGCCAGTTCGCTTAGGGGTGCACCATGTGTGCATGCACAGTACAATTAAAGTTACTCTGTGCATACGCAGAAGCAAAAAACAAGATGGTGGTGCCTACAGTGCCATCAGGAAAACTGGTTCAGGGGCATGGCAGGCCGCCAAGTTTCTACCGGTTCGGCCAAAGCAGGCCGAACCGGTAGGAACCCACCACTGATGTGGTTATAGTAATGTGTTGGTTGTTTCTGAGATTATTTGATGCTTTATGCTTTTCATGGGTTGAGCCAGTGGTGAAATTCAATTTTTTTTACAACCAGTTCTGAGGGTGTGGTTTGGTGGGCATGGCAGGGGAAGGATACTGCAAAATCTCCATTCCCTCCCAATCAGCTGGGACTCAGGAGGCAGAGAATAGATGGGGGCAGGCCCAGCCAGAGGTGGTATTTGACGGTTCTCTGAACTACTCAAAATTTCTGCTATCGGTTCTCCCGAACCTGCTGAATTTCACCCCTGGGTTGAGCAAACCCCACACTCACTGACACTGATAATATTGACTAGTCAGGTAAAGAAATGTCTGCAAGGAAACAACCAGCTAAGGACTCCACAGTTCAACCCTGAGCTACATATATTCTCTTCTGTTGGAACAGGGACAACGTGACCTTTTATTCAATTTTATGTGGCACTTTTCTTATGGCAAGCTAGAATAATTACAACTACTGCTTCCAGTTAACAACTGTTATCCTTGTAAAAGAAATAATTTTGATCTCTCTTATTTAATTTCATGTTAGCAGACCTTTAACTTGGAAATGGAAAGTGATCCCCGTTATGTTCTCATAAATATCTGCCAGTTATTAACATCATCCCCCCATTTCCATAGTAGACACAAATGATAAAACTCAATATTTACAGCACTGGATCCCAGTTTGAGCAAATTTGCAAGTGTTCTCACTGCAATTATTCAGCTGGCCGAGCTGCGATCTTTCACTTTTTATCGTACAGACATATTCTTTCACTTCCTGGATTAAACAAAATAATAATAATCAGAAGAAAAATGCCACTTCTGCATCGCCACACTTATTATTGGATGCAGTGTGTTTAAGGGAAGCTTGCAAAATGAGAAATAAAGGGGGGGGGGGGGAGAAACCCTACATTTATTTTGGAAAGAAGGCGTTCAAAGCAGTTACCTCCACCTACCAGTGGAGCTGGCAGCAAATTCAGACAGTGAAGGGGTTGGGGAGGATCATGGGCCAGTCCTGGAGTACGGGGAAGGCTCGGATGAGGGCTCTGCGTCGGAGGCAGAGAGGGGGCCAAAGCCATATGCCAATTATCAGCTGCCTTCAGAGTCAGACATCAGTGAAGCAGATGAACAACTGGAGCCTGTTCCCAGTGTGCGCATGAACAGAGTTGCCAGATGAAGGGAAAAGCTAAAGAACAGGGGTCGACTTGGGAGTAAGGCCACAGGTGGACAATGAATGGCCCCTCTTAGAGGAAATAAAAGAGGAGCAAAAGAGGAGTGGAGTTTGCAGGAGACAATTGTTTTCCTTAATTGGTTTGTGACTCTCTGAGGCTCCTTGCCAAGTTCTGCAGATATTAGCCTGGCACCTCTCCAAGCCAGATAAGGTCTGTGACTGTAAATCCTCCCTTGAAAGACTTTGCTGGATGTGAATGAGCAGAATTCACAGTAAATTAATAAAAGGTTTTTTTGTCGGGACAAGGAGTTTGCTTCATGCTCTTGGGAAGCCTCGGTCAGAACACATACCACAATCCCTCCAGGGACAGTTAGCTCCTTTAATCAATATGTTTTCTACCCAATGGGGTTTCCCCCACTTTATCTTTTTCCTTCTCTGATCATTACAGTTTCTTTTTCTGGGGAAGGACACAGGCCCAATCCTTGGATGATTCAAATCATGTGGGATATGTGTAATCCTCTGGGAACATTTTGAAGTCTATTGTACTGACTTCAAATCTTAAAGGTGGATTTTATACATTCTTCAAGAGTTTTGGAGTACAGTCAACATGTGGGATGCATACCAGCACTGGTGAAGCAGAAGAAGTTGGTTTTGAGCTCTTAGAAACAAAATTGATGTTGCTGGACAAGGGAGTGAAAGTGTGGAGCTTATGTTCTATGTTCTATTCATGGTAACAAAGCAACAAAGATGATTAGGGGACTGGAGGTTAAAACATATGAAGAACGGTTGCAGGAACAGGGTATATCTAATCTAATAAAAAGGAGTATTAGGGGTGACATGATAGCAGTTTTCCAATATTTTAGGGGCTGACACAAAGAAGAGGGAGTCAACCTATTCTCCAAAGCACATGAAGGCAGGACAAGAAGGATGGATGGAAACTACCGGTAATCAAAGAGAGAAGCAACCTAGAACGAAGGAGGAATTTCCTAACAGTGAGAACAATTGATCAGTGGAACAGCTTGCCTTCAGAAGTTGTGGGCTCCATCACTGGAGGTTTGTATGAAGAGACTGGACAACCATTTGTCTGAAATAATATAGGGTTTGCTGCTTGAGCAAGAGGTTGGACTAAAAGATCCTCCAAGGTCCCTTCCAACTGTTATTTATGTCAAGTGCAGGAAATCAGCAGTCCAGGAAATCCAGATATAGATGGATAGATGTAGATGTAGATGTAGATGTAGATGTAGATGTAGATGTAGATGTAGATGTAGATGTAGATGTAGATGTAGATGTAGATATAGATATATAGATATAGATATAGATATAGATATAGATATAGATATAGATATAGATGATATAGATATAGATATAGATATAATAGGTTTATTGTATGCTAATCCAATACTTCGGCCACCTAATGAGAAGGAAGGACTTACTGGAGAAGAGCCTAATGCTGGGAAACATTGAGGGCAAAAGAAGAAGGGGGTGACAGAGAATGAGGTGGCTGGATGGAGTCACCGAAACAATAGGCGTGAGCTTAAATGGACTCCAGAGGATGGTAGAGGACAGGAAGGCCTGGAGGAACGGTGTCCATGAGGTTGTGATGGGTCGGACATGACTTCGCAACTAACAACAACATTGTATGCTGAAGTTCTCTACAAGAATCTGAACTACTAATGGTCAAAATGAGTTGTCAGAGGATAAGAATCAATGGAATTCAAGGTTGGTTGGATTTAGATCTCTTGTATGCATGAAGGGAGTCGAGACTGATGACATGTTTGACCCCTCCCTTGGGTTCAGCATGGTCATCTCCTACAATTCTTTTCTGTTACTCATAACTTTCTCTGAAAGGGTGGATGCTATCTCAAAATAAGAAAAGGAAGGGGTGAGAAGGCATGGTTGGAGAAAGATTTCAAATTAAGCATAAGAAGATACTTATATCAGACACAATGGACCAAAGGACAGATTGCAATTGAACCCATATGGAAACAGGCTGTTGGGACTTAATGCTGAAAAGGAGGTATCTTTCAATTGAACATTGGAGGGAATGCCAAAAGGAGTATCTGGTTCAGGAATAATTGTCCATTTAAGGTAGGGAGTTTTTAAAATGTTAAAATGGGAATAGAATATTCAAACTGAACAGCAGCCCAGAAAATGTCTAAAGGTTCACAATGAATAAGTTCAACTGATTTATGTCCTAAGAGTTTAATTTCACTAACAATTTCTTCATTATTTCAGGCTGGACGATGAGAAAAACAATGGGAATGGAGCACCTCCATTATGAATTTCTTTTTTAAAATGTGTCCCACCGTACGTATTTTTTGGAGTATAAGATACACCTTCTCCCCCCCCCAAAAAAGAGGATGAAAATCTGGGTACATCTTATTCACTGAATACAGCACTTTTGGCCTCCTGAAACCTTGCCCCACAGATCCCGTTTTTCACAAAAATGGACACACAGAGGTTTTGGGAGGCCTGCAAAGTGCTCCCGGGGGCTAAGGATGGCAAAAGGAGCAAAAAATGGAGCTGTTTTTCACAAAATCAGGATGTTTTTGTCCTCCCCAGCCCCCAGGAGCACTGTACAGGCCTCCCACACCCTCTGCACGCCCTATTTTTGTAAAAAACTGGCCTATTTTTTGCCTTCCACCCCCACCCACCCCCCGTGTCATATGCCCCTTTTTAACAAAAAATGGGGTGTGCAGAGGGTTTGGGAGGCTTGCAGAGTGCTCCTGGGGGCTGGGTAGGGCAAAGCCTTTTTTAACAATTCACCTCTTCAAAATCTTGGTGCATCTTATACCCCAGTGCATTTTATAGTCTGAAAAATATGGTATTCCCCCCCGCTTAAATTCAAGATATATTTTGGCCCGAGCTGTCTTTTAAAGATCAGACAATGCTTTCCATTCAAACCATGGATGCTATTGTTATTTGATTTAGCACTAACAGCATATGCGGCATTGAGGGATCAGATTAAATCTGATTAGGGATTTCTGCTTTCTGGGAAAAAAATTAACTAATGAATCATGCTGCTCTCAGCTCCAATTAATATTAGAGGCTATTAGACATTGTTTTGAAGACTTTACAAAAGGGAGCATCTTGGTAGAAGGAAATCGTAGGGATAAAGAACATTGGGATGACTATTTATAGTCTTTTTCTGACCTGGTGCCCCACTTCCTGCTGCTCTCCAAATGTAGTTGGATTACAATTGCCAGCAAAGGGAGACCACCTCTCCATCATCGAAAATCAGGAGCATTGTAACTGAACAACATCTGAAGACCCACAGAACATTAACAACATCTCTCTCTATATATAAAAACGGCTGTGTGTGTGTGTGTATGTATGTATGTTCCAGCATAACTCTGGAATGCCTTGAACAATTTCAACCAAACTTGGTACACAGATGACTTACTTTCTGGAAACAAACACTATGGGGGTAAGACACCCCTACCCCCCCTGGAGTGTGTGTTCTGTTAAGATACAGCCTGTTGTGCCTTTAAATGACTTCTACTGTACTGCCATACAATGAATTCTACTGTACAGCTCAGTAGAGTTGCCATGGCAATAGCTTCACAGTATTCCACAAGGGAGTAGCGTGAAGTCTGTAAAGGGGGAAAATTCAACTTTAAAAATTACATTTTGTCTGGACATTTCCCCCCTATAAATAAATACCAGGGCAATACTGGGTTATCAGCTAGTCTGCTATAAAAGCATCGATACTACGGAAACAAGTTTTAATGCAGGTAGCCATTGGATTATGAGCACAATTGAGTCCAAAGTTTCCACTGCTGAGCAAGAAAGTTGTTGAGTTTTGCCCCATTTTATGACCTTTATTCCCAGTGTTGTTAAGCGAATCATTGCAGTTGTGAAGATAGTAACACGGCCGTTAAGGGAGTGTGGCTTCCCCATTGACTTTGCTTTTCAGAAGGTTGCAAAAGGTGATCATGTGATCCCAGGACTCTGCATCCATCATAAATACATGTCAGTTTGCCAAGTGTCTAAAGGTTGGCCATATGACCCCAGGGATGCTGCAATGTTTGTAAATATAAAAAACTATCCTTTTTCAGTAGCATTGCAACTTTGAAATGTTACTAAACAAACTGTTATTAAGTCAAGCATTTTTATGGTGTTCGTAATTCCATTTTTATGACATTATAATGAACATTAGAATAAAGGTCAACATTTTACTAGGTTT
This sequence comes from Thamnophis elegans, assembly GCF_009769535.1. Classification (NCBI taxonomy): domain Eukaryota; kingdom Metazoa; phylum Chordata; class Lepidosauria; order Squamata; family Natricidae; genus Thamnophis; species Thamnophis elegans. Next base: position 15,818,713 of record NC_045555.1, on the reverse strand, counting down.
TTATCATTGCTTGGACCAGAGATTTAGCTGCCTTTCAAATCATCATGCCACCATTCATCCAGCATCAAACAAAGTAACAGAATAACAGTCGGAAGGGACTTTGGGCATACCATGTGCTTTGACAAAAGAAAAACAATCATTTCCCTGGCACAGCTGATAAGGGAAGAGAGCTTGTGACTTAGAGGTTAATATAACTGCCTGATATGTAAAAACAGCCCAGGTTTGAACCCCAGTAAGGGTATGGCTAGCTGATGAGAACTAAATAGGTTGAAATAGATCTATACTAGTCTCCCTTTATTTATTTATGAGCAAAAATGCAACAAAATCTCTCTCCCCTTCCTCCCCATCTATCTATCTATCTATCTATCTATCTATCTATCTATCTATCTATCTATCTATCTAATGCCACTTACTCATCACAAAAACAAAATCTCCAGAACTGTAAAGCCTGCAAACTTGAAATTTGACACTCTTGGCCACTAGATGCTCGCTAAGAAAGGATTTTTCAAAATGACTATTACCACATTAGTATTTCTTATACAGTAATTAACATGCTCTGATGCTAAGGAGTTCTACTTCCCCTCCCCACCTGAAAAGAAGTCTATTCCAACTGCCAGTTGCCATATATTAACACACTCTGATGCTAAGGAGTTAGACATTCAGATGGGGAGGGGGAGTAGAATATCTAATACTCCCCCTCCCCACCTGAAAAGAACTCTGTTCCAACTGTCAGTTGCCTCACATTCCGTTACCTCAGTTCAAAATGGCAGACATTCCACACCTTCACTCAGTAGTGGTCTGGGGCTCCTTATAGTACTAAACATCAATATCTCACCAAAATGTCTATACCTTTCACCTATGGAACTGCTTCTGGACTCAAGGAGGTGGGAACGATATTCCCTTATGTGTTTCAATCACTGACCACCACTGAGCCAACGGATTGTGAACCAAATTTTGTGTGTGTGTGTGTGTGTGTAAATAAACCTTAACAATGAACCGCAGGTAATTAACGATCTTTACTAGAACACTACTCAACTTTTACTAACTTCTCAAGAAGATGGCTTTTTTAAAATAAGATATATATCTGACTTCTATACCATTACAACAGTTATTGTTGCACTGATCTTCCAAATCAGACCAACAGACTCTATCAGAAACATATGTTTCACTTCCACATGCTGCTTGACTTCTGGAGCAATGGGCAAAGAGCTGTAGACCAAAAAGCAAGGAGCAGGGTCACACAGATTTCATTTAAACTTTAATTAAATTAAACAGTGATGTACAATATGTTCCTAATTCTGATTGCTCCAGTTATGAACTGCCCCTGTTGAGGAGGGAGATGGCCTGTTTTGATCAGTTTGGAAAGTGTTTCAAGATCAAAAGGGACTGAACATCCCCATTTGCCACTGGTTTCCACTCAAATGCTTTGAAGTCAAAAATCTGTTGCAAACCCCAAGATTTTGACATTTTAACAGAAGAAAATATTTATGGCTCAGGACAAAACTGCATACGTTTTTGGTCTTCTATGGGCCTTGTTGTTGGTTTGCAGACATTTCAATACCTGACTAGTTTACAACATCAGTGTGATTCACTGATGTTACCTACTAGGGTAACCAAATGTTTCAAGAACTCAATTTTCCCCTTTATGAATCAAAGCAACAAAGATGATAAGGGGACTGGAGGCTAAAACATACAAAGAACGGTTGCAGGAACTGGATATGTCTAGTTTGATGAAAAGAAGGACTAGCGGGTAATATGATAGCAATGTTCCAATATCTCAGGGGCTGCCACAAAGAAGAGGGACTCAAACTGTTCTCCAATATATTTGAGGGTAGGACAAAAAGCAAAAAGGTAGGACAAAATACTTGAGGGTGGAAACTAATCAAGGAGAGAAGCAACTTAGAACTACGGAGAAATTTCCTGACAGTTAGAACAATTAATCAGTGGAACAACTTGCCTGCAGAAGTTGTGAATGCTCCAACACTGGAAGTTTTTAAGAAGAGGTTGCCTAACCATTTGTCTGAAGTAGTATAGGGTTTCCTGCCTAAACAGGGGGTTGGACTAGAGGACCTCCAAAGGTCCCTTCCAACGCTGTTATTTTATAAATCCCTGCATCCTTTTAATACCACCCTTCTGAAGTTGACTGGATCATATCGAGACTCTGTCCTGTCTCTCAGTATCTTCAATGCAGTTCATGACTGAAGGGAATCTCTCTCACTAGTGTGTGTGTGTTACTGTGTTTGTTTGCTGGCTAATGGCTGCAATACATTGAAAAGGAATACCACTTATATGCCCTCTCCCACCCAATTTTTGAATAAAAGCCACCCTCCCACACCCCGAAAACTGCCACTCAGGACAAAAATAGCCCTCTACCAAACGCCTAAATGCATCCTGTGACACGTGCAGCTCTCTAAATAGCATCGTTCTTGGTGTCCATTACATTCCTTAAGCTCAGCATGTGTTCCTCTTATATACAGTATATATATACTTTAAACCCACCTCAACCATAAATGTCAACCACTTGCCATTTGGGTACAACATCCGAGGCAGCCACATCCTCTACAGATACCTGGCAACATCTTAACTTCTCTTTGAGCGACCTTCTTCAACTTGAGAAAGGCTAAGTTGTCAGAAAAGAAAGCCAACACATGTCTATTATCTGCCCCCCAATTTATAAATAATAAATAAACAATAAACAATAAATAAAAATAAACAATAAATAAATAAAAATAAACAAGAAAATAATAAATACATTGAAAAGAAAACAAAAAGAAGCAAACAACAACAAATGCTTAAAGAACAAATTTCATGGACCACTGGCTCTTTTCCGGCCATTTAGTTTTCTATGTTTCCTTTGCAAACTAGTGTAGAAAGTTAGCACCCACCCCTCTCCTAGAAGAATGAAATATTTCAGGAAATATTTAAAAAGCAGAATATTTTCCCTAAAAGAGAAATAGAAGAGCGATAACAACAAGTCAGCCAATGGGAACTGTTTGGTGACTGAGCCACAGGATTTGTTATGAGCCATGTGAGACAGCTCAGAGCCTGGGCATGGCTTAGCTTAACTGTCTTGTGTATATACCATGTTTCCCTGAAAATAAGACAGGGTCTTATTTCTGTTTGAGCCCCAAAGTAAGCACTTGGGCTTGTTTTCAGGGAGGTCTTATAATTTTTGAGGTGCAGGAGGCGGCGAGTGTGGTCACCTCATGGCTGCTGCTGTGTTGCAATATTTTCGTGGACGGCTTATTTTGGGGGGAGCGCTTATTTTGGTGCATGCGCTCAAAAGCCCAAATGGACTTATTATCCAGGAAGGTCTTATTTTCAGGGAAACAGGGTAAGAGTTTGTTTGTCTTTGCTTGACTGCTCCTTGCTTCTTGTACTTCTCTCTACCAAGTTACAAGAGCTGCATGGGTATTGTATACATGCATCATTTTTATATTTTTGTTTATAAAGAAGTTTCTTCTATATAATGAATCCTGCTGAATTATTTGCTTGTGTGCTAGCTGGATTGCTACAGACCGCAACATACATACATACATACATACATACATACATACACACACACACACACACACACACACAACAATTATTTATAAATAAAAATGGCTGTGTGTGTGTATGTTCCAGCATAACTCCGGAATACCCTGAGCAATTTCAGCCAAACGTGGTACACAGATAGCTTTCTGGAGACAAATACTGTGGGGGTAAGACACCCCTAACACCCCTCAGGGTGTGTGTTCTGTTAAGAGGCTGCTTGTTGTGCCTTTAAATTGATTCTAAAGTACTGCCATAAAATGGCTTCTACTGTACAGCACAGTAGGGTTGCCATGGTAATGTCTTCACAGTATTCCACAAGGGGGCTCCCTCGGGTAAAGGGGAAAATCCAACATTAGAAATTACGTTTGGTCTGGACATTCCCCCCTATAAATAAATACCCAGGCAATGCCAGGTTATTAGCAAATCTAGAAATAAAACACTGGGTGCAAAGCCAGTGGGATGGATCTCTATTTGGTCTGTACAAGGAAATATCATGACATGTAACCAGATAGGAGGCTTAATCATAACTGACGGGAGATTTAGGTATCATTTTTTGGTTTTGGTTTTGGTTAATTCCACCAAGTAGTCCATAGTTCCTTCATGAAGTGGTAGAATAACTTTCGGTAAAATGTTGCATAGATTTATTTGCATGGCAACTACAGCTTTACTTAAAAGTTCCACTGGAGAAATGTTTTATTATTTGCCTGATAATAAATGCAGGAGTCTGGCCTTTTTTTCAGAACTTTCACATTTCTTGCTGATTTTGCAAAAGCGGTTTTGGGTCTGAGAATTGCAAATAATTGTTCCTCTCCATCTTTTCTTCAATAGGTAATTACTTTTGCCTCCCAGGGATGTTACGTTCTTGTTAAGAATGTCAGCTATACTGACAGATACTAGTTAGGCTGCACAAATGCTACATTTTCTAGTTAGGATTAATGAATTCTGGTTAATGCTAACTATTTAAAACCATCTTTAAACTACTTTGAAATTGAAACTTGATGTGACTATCTCCAATTCTTTGTTGGAAAGAGCAGGTTTCTTCCTTTAGCCTCTCCAGCTAAATCTGTAAATTAAGCTAAATTTAGTTTGTAAGAATCTTGACTTCCATTGGTTAGGGTTCACGTGATTATATTAACCAATGCATATATATCAGAAATGGCAACATTTTTACACATAAGGTTATTGCCTTAATGGTTTGTGTGAACCCAGCAAACCAGCCTGGTTAAATAAATAGTAACTCAGTACAATGCATGGATCTAGGAATGTGATGGCGAACCTGTAGCATGTGTGCTCAAAGTGGCACACAGAGTCATGTTGCCTGGCACATGTGGCATTGCCCGCTCCTCTTCTGGGTTTCTGGTGCACAGGTGCATGCGATGATCAGCTGTTCTTTGCACATGCGGCAGTGTGCCAGAAACCAGTAGAGCTGGTCTTCCGGTTTCCGTTGTGCGCATGCGTGCTGGCCAGCTGATCATCGCACGCGCATGCACAGCAGTGGTGGGATTCAATTTTTTTACTATTAGTTTTGTGGGTGTGGCTTGGTGGGCATGGCATGGCTTGGTGGGCGTCTCAGGGGAAGGATACTGTAAAATCTCCACTCCCTCCCCACTCCAGGGGAAGGATACTGCAAAATCACAATTTCCTCCCGATCAGCTGGGACTCGGGAAGCAGATAATAGAAGACGAGGCCAGTAAGAGGTGGTATTTACCGGTTCTCCAAACTACTCAAAATATCCACTTCCGGTTCTCCAGAAGTGGTCAGAACCTACTGAATATCACTTCTGATGCACACCAGTAACCAGAAGACAAGCTGACTGGTGTGCAGGCATGTGCCGGAAACCAGAAGTTCATTTCATGGCATGTGCATGACCATTTTGCAGCTTCTTTTGCAGGGTGTGTCTCCGATGAGCATGCGTGCACATTCCCTTTTCGGCATTCGGTGCCTTAAAGGTTCACTATCACTGATCTAGGAGATGATCAGACTGAGGGAGGGGTCAAACTTGTCATCAGTCTTGAGTCCCTTTGTGCTCAAAAGAGATCTAAGTCCATCCTACCTTGAGTTCCATTGACTCTTGTATACCACCTATTTGCTTTCACAGTTAATTCAGATTCTTGCAGAGCGTTTTAACATGCAATAAACCTGTGTTCATTTGAACCGCCTTGACTCCTGATTTCCTGTTCTTGACACAATCTCTAGTTATAGAGGCATTTATTGTGGCTTTATTCAGCAAAGCAATGTCATGCGTAGTATTACAAAGCAGAAAAAGACAGATTTTTTTCTTTCTCTCTGATCATTGTGGCGCTACATCTACCTTTGAAATTGACTTCAAAGTCCAGGATTCCTAAAGTTGAGCATCCATTGAACAACAATCCGGATGGCTAAAGCTTTCAACAGTTGGATTTTTATGCCGCAGTACTAGGTTAGCCAAAGGGAAAATCCATACCACAAGACCAACAATTCAAGTTGCACAATATTTATTTAAGGTTGTGCAAGAAAGGTCCTTCTTTTTAAGTCCAAGATGGATTCATTTTAGTATACAGAGAAACCCACTTAATCCCAGTTACGGATCAAAAAGAAAAATGACAGAAAGAATTATTCTTCAGATATTTAATACATTTAAAAAAAAAGAAATCGGCGGAGCTGTTAATTATATAATATAAGCTGCACAACATAATTACAGGCTTGGTCAACTCGTTTGGTCTGATTATGATTAAGTCAGCTAATGGCTAGCATATATTAACCAACATTATCAAACATTAGTCTATTACAGAGATGTGATACAATATGTGCCATGAAGTCAACACATAAATTGCACACAAATAATACTCTTGTGTTGTTTGCATCATGATATAATTGGAGCTGCTGATACAGTTGTACGGAGGAATCATTGAGTCTGTCATCTGCACCTCCATAACTGTCTGGTTTGGTTCTGCAACCCAACAAGACAGAGACAGACTTCAGAGGATAATCAGAACTGCAGAAAAAACAATTACTACCAACCTGCCTTCCATTGAGGACCTGCACACTACATGAGTCAAAAAGAAGGCCATGAAAATATTTACAAACCCCTAACATCCTGGACATAAATTGTTTCAACTCCTACCCTCAAAATGACCCTATAGGACACTGCACAACAGAACAACAAGACACAAGGACAGTTTTTCCCGAATGCCATCACTCTGCTAAACAAATAATTTCCTCACCACTGTCAAACTATTCACTAAGGCTGCATTACTATTAATCTTCTCATCATTCCTATCACCATCTCCTCCCACTTATGACTGCAGGACTGTAACTTTGTTGCTTGTATCTTAACGATTTATATTGGTATTGCTTCCTGATTGCTTATTTGTACCCTATGACTATTATTAAGTGTTGCACCTTATGATTCGTGACGAATGTATCTTTTCTTTTATGTACACTGAGAGCCTATGCACCAAAGACAAATTCCTTGTGTGTCCAATCACACTTGGCCAATAAAAAATTCTATTCTATTCTATTCTATTCTAATCTACATTTCTGTCTTTTCCATTTGCAAGTTTGTCCGCACACGCAACATATATCCACACACACATACAAACATCCACAGATATTACAACCATTCATTAAGGGACCATTCCAAGTTACAACAGCACTGAAAAAAGTGATTTATGATTGGTTTTCAGATTTATGACCTCTGCAGCAATCCCATGGTCAGGCGATCAAAATTTGAGCACTTGGCGAGTGGCATGTATTTATAATGGTTGCAGTGTCCTAGTGCTCTGTGATCACACCATTTGTAATCACCCAACTGGCTTCCGACAATGGGGGAAGCTAGATTTGCTTAACAAACACAAGATTCACTTAACAACTGCCTTGCTTAGCAACCAAAATTCTGGGCTCAATTGTGGCCGTAAGATGAGGACTATCTGTACGTACATATTTAGTGAGTTCAAAAATAGTTCATTAATGGATCAAAACATTCACATAGTTTTTGGCTTTTAGAACTCAGGAAAGAAAAACGGGAAGAAGGAAGGAAGGAAGGAAGGAAGGAAGGAAGGAAGGAAGGAAGGAAGGAAGGAAGGAAGGAAGGGATCACTATCTAATCTTTATTTTCCATTATTTTTTATTCTTTGTTCACTATTATCCTAGGAATTGGCAGGCTCCAAACTCCATGCAATTCATCATTATTAAAGTCCTCTCAGCTTGAATGAAAATGAAATTAATGCATCATAATAGGCAGACCTTCAATTTCAGATGAAACCAATCCGATGATGGGGAGAAAAAATCACCTGGCAAATCTTTAAACGCATAACAAGAAGTGACAAATCAAATAGGAATTAAGGTGGATAAAACATATAAAAAATGCTTGATTGCATTTAAGCAGAATTGACATTAGAGTGCAAATTACTTCCTTTTTAACCTGTGGAGAAAAAAAATATTCACTAAAAGAGCTATAAAAAGGCACTTCATTTATAATCTATGTATTAACTTCCAATTTAAGAGTATATATAGTTCAACAGCTTATCAGAAGGTGGTTCTATATCTTTGCCAGGAACCAATGTACCAAAGACAAATTCCTTGTGTGTTAAATCTCACTTGGCCAATAAAGAATTCTATTCTATTCTATTCTATTCTATTCTATTCTATTCCATTCCATTCCATCCCATTCCATTCCACAATACATTTTACTCTACTCTACTCTACTCTACTCTACTCTTCTATTCTATTCTATTCTATTCTATTCTGCTGCCAATTAAATATCTCACCACCTTGGAATAGCATAACTACACCAAGGCAATTCTGAAGTTCAGATGTATTGTTTGTTTGTTTGTTTGTTTAGCTGTCCATCTCACAAACTGGTGATTCTGTGGGGAGGAGGTGGAGCTTACTAAGATTCTTCATATGTAGAAGAGGAGGCAGATCCTGGGGGAAGAGTCAAGAGAGGAATAAACTTAGAGTCCTTACGTTGTCACAAGGGATCCAAATCCAACTCCCTTTAAATTCTGTTCACACTTATACCACTCTACAATGCCTTGATAAGACCATACTTGGAATATTGACTCCAGTTTTGGTCACCACAATATAAAATGCCTGTATGTGTGCATTTGATTGCCTAAGCAACAACTATAGCACTTAGACTTATATACTGCTTCACAATGCTTTTACAGCTCCCTCCACGCAGTTTACAGAATCAGCATATTGCCTCCAGCCATCTGGATCCTCATTTTACCCACCTTGGGAGGATGAAAGGCTGAGTCAACCTTGAGTCAGTAAGGATCGAACTCCAGGCTTGGGCAGAGTCAGCCTGCAATACAGCATTCTAACCACTGCACCACCATGACAGACATAGCAATAGCACTTAGATTTATATACCACTTTGCAGTGTTTCATTGCCCACTCTAAGCAATTTACAGAGTCTCCATATTGCTCCCAACAATCTGGATCCTCATATTACCCACCTCGGAAGGATGGAAGTATCAGGCTGAATTAACTTTGAGCCCATGAGACTCGAACTGCCAAACTGCAGGCAGCTGTCAGTCAGCAGAAGTAGCCTGCAATACTGCATTCTAACCACTGTGCCACCACAGCTCATAAACACAACTATAGGTGTCATAAATTCTGTAAGATTTAGGTTTCTCAACCTGTTCTTTTGGAGTTGAGTGGGGAAAATGAGACAGTTGGATTTTCCAGAATGTAAGTGCTTCCTTTGCTCAAACTCGGCCGCCTAATGACAAGGAAGGACTCCCTGGAGAAAAGCCTAATGCTGGGAAGGATTGAGGGCAAAAGGAGAAAGGGACGACAGAGAATGAACCAGTCGGCATGAGCTTAAATGGACTCCAGAGGATGGTAGAGAACAGGAAGGCCTGGAGGAATGTTATCCATGGGGTTGCGATGGGTCAGACATGACTTCACAACTAATAACTACAACAGCAACAACAATGTGAAGTGAAGAGGTGTGCCCCTTATTGATCAGGCACTTTGCCCAATGGAAGCAATGTGTGCCCCTCCTGGCCACCCTAATTTTTTCTGGCTCAGGAGGCATTTTATAGACAATGGTGAGAAGGGGTTTTTAAAAATGGTGCAAAAGAGATTATCTTCTTTGGAATCTCTCAGCTAGCTCTACAAAGTGCCTTTTGAAGTCCTGCTGTGTAAGCATTCATGCTTCCATCCTTGTACTTTCCACTGAAGTCACAAAAACAGCTAAAAATGTTGGCTTCACCTCCAGGACAGTCTGGGGCTACAAAATGTACGCTTGGGGTATGTTTGGGTGTGCATGCGTGCAGGATGTCATGTCACAGTCCGTTGTCCGATTCTTCACCGAATACAGAATAACAGAGTTGGAAGAGACCTTGGAAGTCTTCTAGTCCAATCCCCTGCTCAGTCAGGAGACCCCGTATCTTTCTGGACAAGTGACTGTCCAGTCTGTTCTTAACTGCTCTTGCCTTCTGGTAGCTCTGCACATGTCCGGACTGGGAACAGGGGGAGCCTGTTCCTCTGCCTCGCTGCTGTCCAATTCTGGAGGCTCCAGAAGCAGCACATACCATATTTTTTGGAGTATAAGATGCACCAAGATTTTGAAGAGACTAATTTAAAACAAAGTTTTTACACTCTGCAGACCTCCCAAAATCAGCCAGTTTTTTGTGAAAAATGGCCTTTAGGAGTCTTATAGAGTATTCCGGGGCGGGGGGGGGGAACGAGCAAAAAATGACTTGTTTTTTGCAAAAACTGGCCCTTTAAAAAAAGGGGGGGCATGCATAGCCTTTAGGAGGCTTATAGAGTGCTCCTGGGGCTGGGGGCAGGGGGCAAAATTGAGCAACAAAATGGCCCTTTTTTCTCTCATTTCTGCCCTCCCCAGGCCGCAGGAGCACTCTGGAAGCCTCCTAAAGGCTCTGCATGGCCATTTTGGTGAAGGGGCAGGGTTTCAGGAGGCAAAAAAATGCTGTATTCAGTGTATATGATGCACCCAAATTTTCAGCCTCTCTTTTTGAGGAAAAAAGGTGGGTCTTATTCTCCGAAAAATACAGTAACTCTCACATGGCCCTGGCCCCCTCTCTGCCTCTGGCACAAAACCCTCATCAGAGCCTTCTTCAGACTCCAGGACTGGCCCATGTTCCTCCCCGACTCTGCTACCAGTTCTGCAGGCCGCCAGCAGACCACAACAACAAGATTCACTCAACAACTGTATTACTAACTTTAACAGCTGCGGTGATTGGCTTACGGTAACCATTGTTAAAATGGGGCAAAGCTTGCTTAACAACGGTCTGGCTTAGCAACTGTCATTTTGGGTTCAATTGTGGTCGTAAGTTGAGGACTGCCTGTAATCATCCAGCCTTCATTTATACATCTTCACCAAAAGAGAAACTACAGCCTCTGAGGCAACTGGATCTGTTGACCAGTTAAGTAGGCACAGATTTAGAAGAGTGCAGACCTATGACTCTTCTTCACCCTTTTGGAAAATGAAAGGCTCAAAAAGATGACCGAGGAACGTTCAGGATTTGCAGTCTTGGCTTCCCAATAAATGACCAGGTAGTCAAAGTCTTCCATTGTTGCCTTCAGAAGTTGTGGGCGCTCTATTACTGGAGGGTTTTAAGAAGAGACTGGACAACCACTTGTCTGGAATGATGTAGGTTCTCCTGCTTGAGCAAAGGGTTGGACTAGAAGGCCTCCAAGGTCCCTTCCAGCTCTCTTCTGATTGATTGATGTCTTTCCTCTTGTAGCTTCTAAAATTTGCTCCAGGACAGGATTATCCAAGAATCTGGCTTGTCAGCCCATTAGCACATGCTCCACAATAATGTCATTGTTGTTGCTTCCACTCCCTTATGTTCTATTTCTTTTGACTCAAAGCATGTGCCCAAAGCATGTGCTTTCTAAACATGAGTGCATTTCCTTCACTTATAATGATCTTCCTCCTCTACCGAAAGCCACATTTCCATTTCCAAGAAATTGAGGCATTCCGCCTTTGAAACCACTCATTTCAAGACTTGAAATTTGGGAGTTGTGGGGGTGGGGTGGGGAGAGAAGATTTCAGGGAAAAAATGGTGTGGGAGCCCAAATATCTCGAGTTTTCGTTGATACCTTAGCAGGTACTCTTCACAAAAATTCAACCCCGTTCCTTATGACAGCATTGGTAACATCATCAGAAAACCTTCTGCAGTTCTCTTTATGGTCAAGTTGTGGTTCCCAACTCTTTGGACTACATATAAATATGTTTACTATCAAGGATTCACTGCAATCTAGATACATTTAATCAGCAATGATAGTTTGCTAAGCTCAACAATGTTTACTATCAAGGATTCCAAGCAATCTGGAAATATTCAATCATCAATGATAGTTTGTTGAACTAAAGAAACTATGTTTACTATCGAGGATTCCAAGCAATCTGGAAATATTCAATCATCAATGATAGTTTGATAAACAAACTATGTTTACTATCAAGGATTCAATGCAATCTGTAAATATTCAATCAGCAATGATAGTTTGCTGAACTAAAGAAACTATGTTTACTATCAAGGATTCCAAGCAATAGATATAATCAGTCATCAATGATAGTTTGTTGAACTAAAGAAACTATATTTACCAGGGATTGGAAGCAATCTGGAAATATTCAATCATCAATGATAGTTTGCTGAACTAAAGATACTATGTTTACTATCAAGGAGTCCAAGCAATCTAGATATATTCAATCAGCAATGATAGTTTGTTGAACTAAAGAAACTATATTTACCAGGGATTGGAAGCAATCTGGAAATATTCAATCATCAATGATAGTTTGCTGAACTAAAGATACTATGTTTACTATCAAGGATTCCAAGCAATCTAAATATATTTCAATCAGCAATGATAGTTTGATAAAGAAAACTATTTTTTCCTCAAACTGACTATTTTAAATTTTTGCCGAAGCTTCTTCCAACTATGCAAGCAACACATGAAAAATACGGCCTCTCCTTTTGACTGCGTAAAAGTAAATTTCACCCCAAAAGAACAACCTTCTTTTGTGAAAGGCGGTGAGAAGTCACACTGCAAAATTACGTGAAAGGGATGAGAAAAATTGCCAAGACAACCAACTGGCACAAAGCTCTCCACCCTGCCCTGAACCCAAGGAAGCATTCATTTGTACCTCCTTCTTCAGTGTGGTTTTCCACAACAGGCTGGGAACCGCTGTGTCCTCAGAATCACTCCAGAGAGTGATGATCTCGGGATCAGAGAGTCACTGTGAGCAGTTCCAGGAAGAAGATCTCAACATGCCAGGGATCAGCTATCTGCTGTCCATCATTTTCCTTTTATAACAACGTGTATTTATACCCAAGAAGAGCCAAGCTCGCGTGCAGAAATGTACGGGGTCCGGCAGCCACCTCAGTCTCTGTTGACATGTCAGAGCTCAGAGAAAGGCTGTTAAGCCAGAATGTGCTCACAAGCCAAAAGGGTAAATAGCGACTCAGATGGATTTGAAGAACGCGTGTAACAGAGATAGGCTGGTTGACACTAGCCTTGCCTTATACATAGATAGGTAAAGCAATGCAGACATAGAAAAAGGGCATTGATACGCCTCTTCTCATAGTAGGGGAGGAGTATCCAGAATGGGTTGACTTTATCCTCTCGTTGATTGGACTGAGTCAGATAGGTTTTTGGGACACGCCCCTGGTCCACCAGGTACCCGCCCAGTTATCGGCAAAGAACTCTATCCGACTCGTTGTGCCATCCACTCCAGACCTTTATTATAGTTCAAACTTTTGTTGAGTTATACCTTTAACATAGTCGTGCAATAACTAACATAACGCATGCTACATTACGATGTCAGGGAGGGGCTGGATACTCCTCCCCCACTATGAGAAGAGGCGTATCAGGTAAGTACCAACGCCCTTTCTCCATAGTGAGGGGAGGAGTATCCAGGATGGGACGTACCAAAGCCTACACATCCCTAGGGAGGCTAACATATGAAAGGAGCATGGCCAAACTAAGCCTGGTGGGGTGTGTCCCCTGCCCTATGAACTGCCTGTAATACCCTGTGACCGAACGAAGCCTCCGTCAAGGCAAAGGAATTCAACTTGTAGTTCCTCACAAAGGGTAAGGGGGAAGACCACGTGGCTGCCCTACAGATCTCGGTCAATGATGCCTGCATAGCCCAGGCCGCCGTGGTGGCTGCGCTTTATGTGGAGTGTGCTGTGATGGGGCTCAGTGACTGTATACCCTGAGATTGGTAGGCCGTAGCAAGGCAGGTCCGCAACCACCTGCGTATGGTGGTGGAAGTCACCTTATTGCCCAGAGACCCAGGTTGGAAGGAGACAAACAGGGCTTCGGATTTCCTGTTCAGCCGGGTTCTTCTGAGGTAAATCCTCAGAGCCCTCCTCCTACGGTGTGCCACTTTCTCTCCAGTGGGCGAGAAGGGTCTGGGCAAAAGTTGGGCAAAATCAGCTCCTGTGACTGGTGGAAGCAGGAACACACCTTGGGTATGAAGGAGGGGTCCAACCGTAGCACCACTCTGTCCTGGTGAAAGATGCAGAGATCCTCCCTGGTGGACAGGGCCTGCAGTTCGGATATCTGTCTGTCTAACTCCTCCCCTCACTATGGAGAAAGAGCTGGGTTTGGTAAGGTTGAGATAACTAGAAGAAGGAGGGACAGCATTGGGTGAAGAGGATGGATAGGATCAAGGGTATTGCTGGACTGTCCTGGGAAAAACAACGGGCATACCAAGTTGGCCAAAAAAAGGCAACACAGTTCTAGGCTGAGGGATAGAGGGATAGAATCAAGATCACATCAAGTGTTATTACCACTTTATAATGCCTTGGTAAGGCCACACTTGTAATACTGCCTCCAGTTTTGGTCACCACGATGTAAAAAAAGATGTGGAGACTCTAGAAAGAGTGCAGAGAAGATCAACAGATGATTAGGGGACTGGAGGCTAAAACATATGAAGAATAGTTGCAGTAACTGGGTACGTCTAGTTTAATGAAAAGAAGGACATGATAGCAGTCTTCCAATATCTCAGGGGTTGCCACAAAGAAGAGGGAGTCAAGCTATTCTCCAAAGCACCTGAGGGCAGGACAAGAAGCAATGGGTGGAAACTAATCAAGGAGAGAAGCAACTTAGAACTAAGGAGAAATTTCCTGACAGTTACAAAACTTAATCAGTGGAACAACTTGCCTCCAGAAGTTGTGGATGCTTCAACACTGGGAGTTTTTAAGAAGATGATGGATAAGCATTTGTCTGAAGATGAAGAACAGTCCTCTATGTGTTCTCCAACAGTTGAGACAGACTTAATAGAATTAATGTGAAGTATTAGTACTAATTTAAAAAGGGATGCGGTGCTTGGGATTCGAACCACTGAACTGCCCACCTTCTGATCGACAAGCTCAGCATCATAGCCCATGATCCACCGGGTCTCTAAATATTCCCTACACTACCACAATTGACTCTAGAACAAGGCATTTATTTTCAACTCAGGTTTGGTTCTGGAACATTATTTCAACTGAAAACTAAACAGGAAAATAGTCTTTTGTTTTCGTTTAAAGCATTTCAAGAGAGCATCTGTATTAAACTTGTATTTTAGTTTTAAATCAATGGATTTATTTGTTAATCGGTTCAAAGGGAGCTAATTACTCAGAAAAAAAATTGCTTGGGTTTCCGACTGCTTAAATGGAGCATTTATACACAACATTTCTCCTACCTATTTTCTTTTGCATAAAGCTGCTTTTAATGTTAAAAACAATTAAACTGTAATAGGTACAAGGCTAAGATGCCCAATCTACAGTTCATATTTTTTAATACATTGAAAGATACATGATTATCATCCTCATAAATTACAATAAATGCTCCATACCAGCCACTCCTGGGATAGGAGTTTAAATTACATAGTTAGTTTGCAGTATTTATCTTTTCATCCTAGTACATTATAGGCTGCAGTGGGTTCGCATGGGTTCGGGAGGACCTCTAGATAAGAATCTGCCCAGTTCAGAGAACCCACAAATCCCACCCCTGGCTGGTCCCGCCCACCCTGTCCTTTCTGCCCTGCCCCTCCCAGGAGTTCCCACGCAGCCCGTTTAGAATGCCAGGTAAGTACAGGGCTCGCATGGAGGTTCGGGGAAGGCAAAAAACAGACCTCCTAGAAGTTCCGGAAGGCCGGAAACGGGCCTCCAGAGCCTGGGGATGGCGAAAATGCCCCCCCACACAAACACACCGCCGTGATGCAGCAGGCTGACTAGGCCATGCCCACCATGGCCACGCCCACCCAGCAACCAAGTAGAGAACCTGTTGCTAAAATTTTTGAAGCCCATCCCTGATCATAGGTACTCCTCGACTTACGACCAAATTGAGCCCAACATTTCTGTGGCTAAGCAAGACAGTGACGTGAATTTTGCCCTGTTTTACCAGCTTTCTTGCCGCGGTGGTTAAGTCGTCCCTGCAGTTGTTTAAATTAGTACCACGGCTGTGAAGTGGATTTCCGCGTTGACTTTGCTTGTCAGACGGTCGCAAAAGGAAATCAAGGGATACTGCGACCGTCATAAACACGAACCAATTGCCAAGCATCCGGATTTGGTTCACGGGACCATGGAGGGATGCTGCAATGGTTGTTAAGTGTGAAACATGGTCGCAAACGCCATTGTAATTTCCCAAAGCTCACTTCAACGAACTGTTGCAAGTCAAGGACTTTTCCAGCACAGGTGGTAAATACACGGACAAACTTGCAAATAAATTGGGATCTCTGATGTTTGTAGAGGGGCAAAAATATAAATATAACAGAAGAAAGGAACAGCGTTAAAAATAACCCCTTTGAGTTTCACAGAAGAGTAGCAAGAGAGATTTTTTGGGGGGACGGGGACGGGGCCTCCCATGCTAGCTTAGCATTAGGCCTGCCTATTTATGAGGGTCAGCCTATTAAGCCAGATCTAACCCCTGTTTCCTGCAGATGTTCTCGTCTCTCAGACAGCTGGTCTAATGATTATCTTAGAAGCCGGAGAAGGCATGTGAGCAGTTGCTTAGCAACCATCCTCTTTTTGCTTCAAGGTAACTTAGAGGCAGGAGGAAGATAAATAGATGAATGGCCTCAAAGCCATCTGCAGACTCCTATCCGGCGCACTCAACTGAAGCATGAAGACGATTTAATACTAAAAACCACAGGAAGCCCTCCGTGCCCTCAGAATTGCCCTCTGTGTCTCTTTCTTGAAAGGTACCAAGCAGCTCTCAACAAAGGAACAATGGAAGCATCAGCCTGTGTAGATGGTCTCAAAAGACCAGTTCCTTCTTAGCGGGATTAGGCCCTTATAACGCCTTCGTCCAATAAGTTCGCTTCCGCTAATTATTCTCCTCACCTTTCTTTCACAACAACACTGAGCATCTATTAGAGGAACAGAATAACAGAGTTGGAAGGGACCTTGGAGGTCTTCTAGTCCAACCCCCCGCTCAAGCAGGAGGCCCTTAGAACATTCCAGACAAATGGCTGCCGGGTCTCTTCTTCAAAGCCTCCATTAGAATTTGATTCCAGAGGGTCAAAATCACGTGCAGTATTAGTAGTGCTTTATAAAACCTTACTAAGGCCACAACTGGAATACTGCATCCAATTTTGGACATCAACACTGTAGGTACTTAACACCCACCCCTCTTTTAGAAAAATGAGATATCCTGGGAAATATTGAAAAGGCAGAATATTATATTTCCCTGGATCAGAAATGGAGAAACATGTTTTTAGGCAGGAAACAGACTCACTCTTAATAGCCCCCACCTTTCTCAATGGGTCATTAGGGGCCCTGAGCTCATTCACTCTACATAACAAAGATAGAATTAGCCTTCTACAGAAACTCACTACATGGCATCTGGGAACTCAACCAAACTTGGACTCAAAACACAGCCTAGAGAGTTGGATTGGATTGGATTTATTATATTTCTATGCCGCCCTTTTCCCCGAAGGGGACTCAGGGCGGCTCACAATTCAGTCAGGGAAAGGGGTACAGACAGGGGATAAAAAAGACAAACATAACAGTACACAATTTAAAACACACCCTGCATGGCCTCATGGGAGTCTGACAACCAATCAGAATACATTTCTTACACAGGAACAGGAAATAAGAGAGGTGGGGCTGAACAGAGAGTATAAAGGCAGGAACTTTCAGCATCTTGCTCTCTTTTCATCTTCACCCAACATCTGGAAGCATGCGATCCCTCTTTTCTGTTCAGGACCTCAAACCATGTGGTCCTGTCCACCACTAAACCATCTTTCCAAGCAGCCTCCATGTTTCCCGTGTCTTTTTCCCCACTTGGAGCTGAACCCAGAAGGACATTTCTTCCAACAACCACATTACAAAAAAGATGTTGAGACTTTGGAAAAAGTGCAGAGAAGAGCAACTAGGATGATTAAAGACCCGGGGACAAAAACGTATGAAGAACGGATGCAAAAACTGGGTATGGTTAGTGTAGAGAAAAGAAGGATGGCGGGGGGGGACACATGGTAGCAGTACTCCGGTATTTGAGTGGCTGCCACAAAGAAGAGGGGGTCATCTTATTTTCCAAAGCAGCAGAAAGCAAGACAAGAGGCAATGGATGGAAAGTCATCAAGGAGAGAAACAACCTTGAAGTAAGGAGAAATTTCCTAATCGTGAGAACAATTAACCAGTGGAACAGCTTGTCTTCAGAAGTTGTGGGTGCTTCATCATTGGAGGTTTTAAGAGGAGACTGGATAGTCACTTGTCTGAAATCATATAGGGTTTCCTGCTTGAGCAGGGGGCTGGACTAGAAGACATCCACGGTTCTTTCCAGCTCTATTCTGATTCAATGATGCAGCAACCTACAACTTCTGAAGGCAAACCGTTCCACTGATTAATTATGGTCACTGACAGGAAATTTCTCCATAGTTCTGGGTTGCATCTCCTTCTGATTAGTTTCCATCCATTTTTTTTTCTTGTCCTACTTTAAGGGAGGTTCTTGCCATCACCTCTGCAGGAGCAAGAGATTCAAAATCATCTAAACTGAATTCGACCAAATCCAGCTTCTTTTTTTTCAGCTAGTAAAATCTTGTGGTTCATAAGCTAATCGTGAGCATGGTGAGACTCAGAATGAACAAGGAGAAAGATTTGCCCAACCTCAAAACTGTAGCTGGCCCCAAACATCCCACAATTTATCAATAACATGCCATAAGGACATTCATAATGTTCAGATTCTCTCAGGGTTAATTCAAACCCATCAACAAACTGTCATCCCAATGATTAATGCCAAACCTTCAATTCCAATAGCTTCTTCTCCTAGCTTTTTCCTTTATCTAGGGGGAAACTGGAAGCTTAAATTCCTCAGCCTGTCATGATGTCTGGAGCAAAAAAAAAATTGCACGAACTGTTCCTCCCTTCTAAACAGAGACAAACATTTGCAAGATAAATGTATAAATGTATATGGATAAATGTATAAAAATCCCCTTCATCTGATATACAGCCATGTCCGTCAATGACCAATGATATCAAAAGTCTTTTAATTACTGCATTTTTCAGACTATAAGACACTCCGAAGTACAAAACACGTATTAGTTTGGGGGGAGGAAAACAAGAAAAATAAATCTGCCTCTGCCTACCAGCATCCATCAATATTCATCTGGTTAGCACCCTTGCAGCAAACAGGAAACAGCCTGGTCAGCTTCAGCATGTTATGGCAGCCTGATTCAGCACGAGCAGCTGATTGGCGGGTGGATCAACCTCCCGGAATACCCCCAATCAACTGTTCCGGGCTGCGGGGATAGCCACAGCCCATCGCCACCTCCGCACGTTTTTGGCCTGTGCATGTCACATTTTCTTCCTCCACACGCCCCGTTTTTGGCCTTTGCGTATAGCATTTTTGGTCGGTTCCAGGCACCACCAATCCCCACTGCCTGGAACTGCCCCAAAACTGCCTGGTGGGAGGCCAAAAACACAATGTTTGGAGGCAGCGATCAGCGGCAATGTTCGGTGGCGATCCCTGCAGCCTGGAACAGGAATAAAATGGAGCATGCGGAGGTCGAAAACATGACGCGCAGAGGCCGAAAACGGCCAAAGGGTGGGGGCTGGTGGGTGGGTGGGGCTTTGGTAACATTCTCTGCATAAGACGCACAGACATTTCCACCTACTTTTTTTTGGAGGGGGGGCGTGCGTCTTATGCTCTGAAAAATACGGTATTTAAAAGCAGATTATTAATTTAAAATTACATTAACTTTTGGAAAATGTATGTTCTTTTTAAAAAAAATAGCAATCACAATGGTCAAATCATGCTAGTAACAGTTACTACCACTTGCACTTTCTGTATAAATCTGAGCCCCTGTAGTAGAGCAACGTAATCAAATGATATTATATACTCTGTATGACTGCGGATTGGATGACTCACCATTTAGGAATAAAATTGCTGGTTTGAGTTCTCTCTCCCACTTGCTTGCTGTTAACAAAGGCAAATGTGATCTTCTACAATAAGCGCCTCAGATTCTTTCTGGATGGGAAGAAAAGAAGAGAAAATGTTTTCTTTTAAATATTATTCCACGTGAACCTTGCTAAGCAGCATGGCCAACAACCCTCTGAGAAAACTGACTAAAGAACGTGGTTTTGCTCAACATTATGCCCTCCTGACGTCTATCAATACAGTTAGTCCTCAACTTACAGCCACAATCAAGGCCAAAGTTTACACTGCTAAGCGAGACAGTGGTCAACGTTTTTTTAAAAAAACAAGCTTTCTTGCCAGAGATATTAAGTGAATCACTGCAGTTGTAACATGGTGGCTAAGTAAATCTGGTTTCCCCGTTGACTTTGCTTGTCAGAAGGTCACCAAAGGAGATCATGTGATCTCAGGACAGGGATACAGATTAACAGAATTGAAAGGGACCTTGTAGGTCATCTAGTCCCACCCACCCCCATCCAAGCAGGAGACCCTACATCAGTGATGGCGAAACTTTTTCGCTTCAGGTGCCAAAAGCATGCATGCGTGCACTATCACACTCATGTACCTACCCCTATATTTAATGCCTCCATGTACCATGCCCCCTGCGCATGCCCGTGTGACACACACACACGCCTCATGCATGGCTTTTTTGGAGCCTGGGGAGGGTGAAAATGGCCTCCTTTACCACCACCCCCGGAGGCCCTCTGGAGGCCAGAAATGGCCATTTTCTGACTTCCGGTGGGCCCACTAGGTCCATTTTTCTTCCTTCCCAGTCTCCAGAGGTTTTCTAGGGCTGAAAATCAGCTGGCCAGCGAGCACATGCGCACTGGAGCTGACAGGGCAATGCCTCACTTTCCCCTCAGAAATGGCTGCGTGTGTCACCTGTGGCACATGTGCCATAGGTTCGCCATCACGGCCCTTTATCATTTCCGACAAATGGCAGTCCAGTCTCTTCTTGAAAGCTTTCAGTAATGAAACTCCCATAACATCCGAAGGCAACTTCTGTTCCATTGGTTGATTGTTCTCACTGTCAGAAAATTCCTCCTTATTTCCAGGTTGAATCTCTCCTCCTTCAGTTTCCATCCATTATTCCTTGTCTGGCCTTCAGGTGCTTTGGAAAACAGGTTGATTCCCCCTCCTCTCTGTGGCAGCCCCTCAAATATTGGAACATTGCTATCATGTCTCTCCTGTTCTTTCCAAAAAAAGTGTGAAACTTTTTTTCAGTGATGTAATTTCGAACATATGGTTGTAAGTCAATGACTACCCGTAGTGGGATTGGAGCTACTCATCATGTAACAACTGCAACAATCACTATGGAGGACAAAAAGCCAGAAGACTGGCAGAAGGCATCCACGAACACCAACTGGCAGTCAGAAAACATGATGGAAATTCTTTAATTTCACAACACAGAGACAGATTTAACCATAGTTTCAATTGGGGAAATGTGACCATTCTAGACCAGGCCAAGTCCAAAATTGCCAGTGAATTTCCAGAGGCCTGGCACTCTGACAAGTCAGCCATCAATAGACACCTAGACATTAACAATATGTATAGATGGACAGACTTATGCTGAAGATTAAACAGAAAAAGGAGTCACAGAATGTGATCAAAGATGGACTTTATTTTACCAGTGGTTGGAAAAAAGAGGCAGAGATTAAGAATGTAATCAGCATTGCTAAGCAATTAAATAACCCAGGCAACATGATGTTTATTAAGCACTAAATGTAAACAATAGAACATCAATAAAATCCTAAAAGACAGAGAGAGAGAGGGAGGGAGGAGAAGGAGGAAGAGGAGAGAGAGAGGGTGGGGCACTTACTCTTCATATCTTCTCAAATCAGCTAGATACCTTGATCACATAATAATCCCAAAATTCAGGAGGGCCTTCTCGTTCGCTAGCTTTAATGACCTCCTAACAATCGTTACTGGAGGAAAATAGCAAAATATCCCCTTCAAACAGAGACTGTGTCCGTGAAGTAGAGGAAAAATTGAGCTGAAAGAGCATGTTATTCTCTACAGGCAGTCCTTGACTTATAACAGTTCATGTGATGACCATTATGAAGTTAAGGCAACACTGAAAAAGGAGACTTATGACTATTTGCTGGACTTATGACCATTCATTCCAGCATCCCCATGGTCATGTGATTTATATTCAGATGCTTGACTACCAATTCACATTTATGACGGTAGCAGTGTCCCGGGGTCACGAGATCCCCTGACGAGCCAGGTCAATGGGGAAGCGAGATTCACTTAACGACCATGTTACTAACTTAACAACTGCAGTGATTCGCTTAGCAAATGTGACAAGAAGTGTCATAAAATGGGACAAAACTCACTTAACAAATTTCTCACTTAGTAACATATTTTTTTGGGGGGGGGGGTTTCAGTTGTGGTCGTAAGTCCAGGACTACCTGCATTTCCCTTTCTATGCAGACCAAGAATTATTTCTACTCTTTACTAAATATCCTGGTCATTTCAATTTGCTTTATTTCAATAAGATGTTATTATCAGATCAATCGGATTTTATTTCTCTGCTTTTATTTCCTTGATCACAGCCAAGTACTGCTCTATAAGCCTGCAGAGTAAGCCACCGTATTTAATCTCATCTTTTTTTAGATATTTTAGAATAGCTACATTTTTCATTTTATCTCAATGAATTGTGGCCCTTTTGGGTTTTATTTGCTAGTCTAGGACTGAATAAAGATTGGATTCGATTTGAATCATCTAGTTCACTTCTAGATGTCCCTAGACACGATCTGGGTCAGGGCTGTCAAACTGGATTTCATTGAGGGCTGCATCAGGGTTGTGTTTGATCTTGGGGGGGGGGGGGTAGAGCGGGCGTGGTCAGGGTGGGTGTGGCTAGCTCAATATCACTTGTGTCAGGGGCATCTGTGGTGGCCCGAGCACTCTGCTAATGAAAACTGTCTCCTGAGCTCTGCTTTTGGCTGCAACAGCCTCCTGAAGCACTTTGCAAGTGAAAACAGAACTCAGGAGGGGCCAACACAGGCCAGTCCATTACAGGGTGGCCCTATGGGCCAGATCTAAACACCCCGTGGGCCGCATATGGCCCCCCAGGACTTGAGTTTGACACCCCTGCTCTAGGTGGTTACAGCAGAAATTCTTCTTCTGCTCTTTAACTTCTATAAGAGAAAGAGTTTTGGGGTGCCCGGAGATGAAATTGTTAAGTTAAGATAGAAGTTTTCAAACTGGACTTTTAATTCTTGCTTTAAACCAGGATCCTTCATTCAGAAGAGAAAAGTATCAGATGCTTCCCCCACAACCCTCTTTCTCAATGGTAGAGCTTCTATCGTGCTCGGATTTACTATGTCGTCTCTCGATTGCCCAAATGAGCAAACTGCTTGAATGAGAGGGTGTCTTCTCCGTTCTTCAAATGGGCCACACGTGCATTGTTAAAATTAAATACATTTCCAACTTTTATTAAACATAATTCTCCAAAGACCATTTCGCACATTACTAAAGCAACAGGCTCAGGCTCGGGCTGACACTGTATTGTTCTAAATGTATACGTGTTTAAAAAAAAACATCTGCGGTTGTTCTGTTGTTGTTGTTGTTGTTGTTGTTATCTTTGTGCACATTGAATAGGCAGTGGGTGTTGGGAAAATTCAACACCTCCCACCACGGAGGAATAGTTGGTGAAGTTGATAGCTTTGGCCAAAATGGATAAATTGACTTCTTTTGATTAAAGAAAGACATTTGTTGATGAATGGAATTCTGCCTCTTATGGACTTATGGATGAAAAAAATGAACTTGTGGTTTTGATGATTAGACAGGTTGGATTATAGAAAGACATAACTATAATGAAAGGGTTCCACCACAAATCCGTGAAGCCCTTCTGCGTGGAGACATAAGCGCGAAGACTAAATTGCGCCGTTCTAAGCGCTAGGGAAAAACGCGACCCTACCGCGATGACATAATCGCGGAGGGCAAAATCGTGCATTCTCAAGCACTCAGTACCCTAAACATAACCCTAAGTCTAACCCTAAACCTAACCCTAAACCTAACCCTAACCCTAAACCTAACCCTAAACCTAACCCTAAACCTAACCCTAAACCTAACCCTAAACCTAACCCTAAAACAAACCCTAAAACAAACCCCTAAATCTAATCCTAACGTTTACCTTAATTGAAGTCGGCTTTCTGCCGCGGCGCCGTTTTAAAGCGCCCTTCTGTTGCCGCGCTGTTGTCGCGGTGGTGATGACGCGCGGTGATGATGTCGCGGCTTTAGTGCCGCGATTTTATCGCCGCGCTTTTGACCAGCGCGGTTTTGTCGTGCCACGTAATGAAAGAACCCCAAAGGTGCTTTTTCAAGAGGCAATTGGCTTTCTTTGAAGATGTTTCACTTCTCATCCAAGAAGCTTCGTAAGAGCTGAAGAAGCTTCTTGTATGAGAAGCAAAATGTCTTCAAAGAAAAACCATAAAGTCCAGTTGCCTCTTGAAAAAACACTTTTGGGACAACCATGACCTGAATGACTGAGAATCTCCATAGAATCAGAGTTGAAGAAGCTTCTTGGATGAGAAGCAAAACGTCTTCAAAGAAAAACAAGAAAGTCCAGTTGCCTCTAGAAAAAGCACCTTTGGGAGAACCATGACCTGGATAATTGAGAATCTCTGTATAGACATATATATAGAGAGAGATTGAAATAACATATATACCTACTGTATGCCTGCTGGGAAGAATATTGAAAGGGACTTCTTTAAATCTTACTTTTTTATTTTTTTCAACTTTTCTTTGCTTGCACTTTGATTTGTCTTTGTTTTCTTTCACTTTTCTTTCTTCTTCCATACTTTATAATAGTTTATCTTTTGCTTAAAAGTTTTAATGAACATTTTATAGAGAAAAGAGGAAGGGAAGGGAAGGGGAAGGAAGAAGGAAGGGAAAGAGGAAGGGGAGAGAAGAGAAAAGGGAAGAGAAGAAGCTCTTTGGATTTTCTTTCAGAACCACTGTTCAGAAAGTTTTCCAATAAGACTGTAGGAAGTTAGCACCCACCCCTCTCCTAGGAAAATGAAATATTTTAGGAAACATTAAAAAGAGCAGAATGTTTCCCCTAAAAGGGAAGCAGAAACTCACCATCCCGCTCCATCTTTGTCAATGGGCTGTTAAGGTCTGAGTCAGTCTATTCTACATAACAAAGATTTACCTCCTTCAGGCACAGCCATAGTAGGAATTGCCCAAAGCCCTCTACCCATCTCACCACATGGCACTTGGGAAGATTACATCAACCAGCAAGGCTCAACCAAGCCTGGGACTCAGTACAGCCTACAGAGTTGTCCCTGCATGACCCCATGGGAGAGACAACCAATCAGAATGGAAGCTCAATTTCAAAAGTCCAGAGAGGGCATAAAACTCAGGGACTCTCAGCATCTCTTCCCTTTTCTCTCAAACCATGAAGTCCATCATCAATAAAC
The DNA here is from genome assembly GCF_009769535.1 of Thamnophis elegans. Lineage (NCBI taxonomy): Eukaryota > Metazoa > Chordata > Lepidosauria > Squamata > Natricidae > Thamnophis > Thamnophis elegans. Next base: position 15,793,391 of record NC_045555.1, on the reverse strand, counting down.
CTTCTTTCCAAGCAACTTCCATGAATCCAGTGTCTTTTCCCACACTTGGAACTGAACCCAGAAGGACATTTCTTCCAACACGACTTGGCAACAAACCTTCAACTGTTACCAGCATCATCTACCAGCAAGTCAATACCAGCGTCTTCTCTTACCATGCTTTTTGTTTTTCATTCACTGTCGTTATAAAAGCAGGTGTTAAGCATCTAGCCAACCCTGATTTTCAAAAAGCTAAACAGTCTTTGGTGGATATTCCAGGGCTGTAGTCTAGTTAAGGAACTCCCCTCCCCCCAAAAAGCATCTCCATGGAAGGCAATACCATGTTTCCCCGAAAATAAGACAGGGTCTTATTTTCTTTTGATCCTTGACATAAGAGCTTGGCTTTATTTTCAGGGCGGTCTTATTTTTGAGGTGCAAGAAGCTGAAAGCATTTTCCATGTTCCACCCTGCTGCGTTGAATATTTTCAGAGATGGCTTATTTTCTGGGGAGGGCTTATTTTAGTGCATGCGCTCAAAAGCTCAATTGGGCTTATTATCCAGGGAGGTCTTATTTTTGGGGAAACAGAGTAGCAAACCAATTATATTGTTGTCAAGAAAACTGCCACCTCATCAGCACGATTTGAACATTCGGTTTAAATAAATTAAGGGACAAAATGCAATCAGTGAGCCAGTTCTCATTATCAGAAGGGTTTCATTTCTACGGTCAGTGCTTGTGTTTTGTTTCTAAGCGTGAAAATGGCATAGAAGTGACAGGATTGATTTATAACACTCGCAGTGGTGTCAGCAACTACACCCCAACCTTGGTAAAGGATAGCATTAACATTAGCTTTGGACAGGGTGGAACATGGAAAATGCTCCGGTAATGTGAAAATCGGTCTCTAGCCAAATGATATCAAAGAGCTTATGGAAAATCCCCTCCCTTTTAAAACAACTATAGATAGCAGCAAAGACTACAGCTAAGCCATTAACACGAACTGGCTTCTAGATCCTCTTGGAAAAACAACTCGGGAAAAATGATCTACGTTTTAGGTAAACACTAAAACAAACAAAGAAAGAAGGAAAAACAATCAAGAGAGGTATGTTTACGTCATTCACAATGGATGGCTCACCTCCTTGAGGGAGGAGGATGGGATTGGGGTGGTCAAATACAAGAAATAGCCGATAGCAAATTGTGTTTCTGCCTTCATTAACCACAGGATGCACACAAATCTAAGCTGTTCACTCCTATCATCGCCCAGGCATCACTGGAGTAGAAGAACTCATTAAGATGAAATTCAGGTTTCCTGTATCTTGAATGCAATTTAAACAATCAATCTATATGTGGAGGGAAACCTAAATTAGACTGACAGCTATCTAACTTCTCATGCTTGAAATATATCAAGAGGAAGGAAGGAAGGAAAAAAGGAAAGAAGGAAGGAAGGAAGAGAGAGAGGGAGGTAGGGAGAAGGAAGGAAGGAAGAAAAAGAAGGAAGGACAGAAGAAAGGACAGAAGGAAAAGAAGAAGGAAAAAGAAGGAAGGAAGAAAGACAGAGAGGGAGGGAGAAGGAAGGAAAAAGAAAGAACAGAAAGAAGGAAGGAAAGGAAGGAAAGGAAGGAAGGGAAAAAAGATGGAAGGAAGGAGAAGGAGGTAGGAAGAAAAAGAAAGGGACAAGGAAGGAGAGGGAAGGAAGGAAAAGGAGGAAGGAAGGAAGATTTCTGAAAAATAATGAAGGAAGGAAACTTCGCTGTAGAACCACACACTTACTTTAGCTTAGCTGGACATAAATTTACCATTTAGGATTTCAGACCATTACAGAATAGAATTTGCTTATTTTTCACACTATTTTGCCAGTCAGATTTTACTATAACAGGGCAAAAACATACTAAAAATATGTTTTTTTTTAAAGGAATTGGTAGCAATTTTTACTAACCAGTAACTCAAAATGAAACATTTATTGAGATCTGATTATAAGTTTGATTAAGTTAAATCCATTGAAAGGCATCAACAGTAGCATTTAAACCAAGGGATAACTCTATGAAATCATGTCCCCGGCTGGGACGTTTCGCACCCTGGCTTGTAAACATCACCCACACCACAAAGCTGAGAAATTTATATTTTACAAGGCTGTTTGCACAGCTGATCCACAGAGTTCAAAAGATGATTATTATTTTTTCATTTTGGTTTCCCCTATTAAAATATTTTCCTGGCAACCTTCTTATGAACAGCCTTTCCCTCTGGCTTCAGAGCCCGGCTAGATCCAACCTTAGCACCGATCCTACAGTCAAAATATAGAGGATCTCTTGGAGATCTGGTGGCCTCAGCCACCGCTTCCCAGCCAGAGCTGGCCTCCATCCTGGGCTACCGATTCCAATTCTCTCCAGAGATTTGCTGCTTGGTGTCACTGTTTAAAAAGACACAAGCAAGCGGTGTCACAGGTCATTCCTTATTTCCTGTTAGAAGTTTACTCCCTTCCGATTTAGTCTCGCTGCCAAATAAACAGCTGCTTTGTCAGCTCTGCAGCTGGACATGCTGGAAAGGGATGGTTTGTTCTGTTCTTATTGCAGCCTGATTTCTCAGAATAATAACAGAATAACAGAGCTGCAAGGAACCTTGGAGGTCTTCTAGTCCAAACCTCTGCTCAGGCAGGAGACCCTATATCATTTCAGACAAACGGTTGTCCAATCTCTTCTTAAAAACCTCCAGTGATGGAGCATCCACAATTTCTGAAGACAAGCTGTTCCACTGGTTAATTGTCCTCACTGTTAGGTAAATTCTCCTTAATTCCAGCTTACTTCTCTCCTTGTTTAGTTTCCATCCATTGTTCTTGTCCTATCTTCTGGAGAATAATTTGACCCCCTCCTCTTTGTGGCATCCCTCCAAATATTGGAAGATTGCTATCATGACATCCCTGGTCCTTTTTTTTCACTAAACTGGATAAATCCAATTCCAGCAGCTGTTCTTTATATATTTTAGCCTCCAAAATTTTTACTACCGGTTCTGTGGGTGTGGCTTGGTGGGTGTGGCTTGATGGGCATGGCAGGAGAAGGTTACTGCAAAATCCCCATTTCCTCTCTATCAACTAGGACTTGGGAGGCAAAGAATAGATGGGGTATTTACCAGTTCTGCGAACTACTCAAAATTTCTGCCACTGGTTCTGCAGAACTGGTCAGAACCTGCTGAATACCACCTCTGAGGTCAGTGCATGTCCATTGGTGACTGCTTACAACCAACAGGATGGGTTTTTTTAATCAGATTTATATCTTGTTTTTCCTCCAGGATTGCAAGGGAATGATTTCAGCACCACAACTTGTGCGGTAGGTTTGATTGAGGGAGAATAGGAGGCTCAAAATCACCCAGCCATGGACGTGAACCTCGATCTGTGGAATCTTAGGTGCACTCATGATACACTGATGATGTCACCTAGTTTGGTAGTGAAACATCTTCAAGAAAAACCACCAAGCTCAAGAGCCCTAAGGGCACCACAGTTCAACCCTGAGCTACAAATATTTTCTTCTATCGGAACCTCAGTCTGTCACATTCTAGGTTTTAGAAACCAAAAGGTTTCAGAAACTTATTGGCAACCAATAAGTTGCTTATGATATCTCTGCCCATATCATGAAGACTGTAATAAGTGTGAAAATACATTCACACATGACATTAACATTTATTCTGGCTGTTCCCTACTGGTTCACAATTCTTAATGTTGTCAATCAGATTTCTACTAGGGAATTAAGATATAAAGATGTCAAGGTGTAGCTGAATTACATTTTTAAAATTTGGACTTTATAAACGTAGGAAAAACCTGTCTGCAAAAATAGACAACAACACATTTTTTTAAAAGCCACTAATATATTATATATCAACAGTTGTTTTGAAAAAATGAACACCTTTGGCCTTTGACCTCACTCTCATATTAACTTAGTAAAAAAAAATGGACAACAGCATTCTCTGTGGTTTGTTTGTTTTTTTAAAGTGAAACCAAGGTGTAATATTTCTTTAGAATTTATATTATGGTAAGCTTCTTGTTTTTGTTTCTGAAACACTTTTGTTTTTGAAACTTTATCATTTTGCTTGCTTAACATTTGTTCGCTGCATTGTTCAAGCAATAAAATGATTTTTTTTAAAAGAACAAAAATTCTTCAAACCTTAATCTTTAGAGGCTGACCTTCCAAGAATGATCAGCATTGCCATAAAGAATCCAAGGCAGCCAAATAATTCGGTAATTTAGTGTCCACCGATACTAAAAATCCTTCAACATTCCTTCAGTTAAAATCTCAATCATGAAGGAGAGCCAGTGGTGGTATTCAGCCAGTTCGCACCTATTTGGGAAAACCGGTGGTTAACTTTCTAAGCAGTTCAGAGAACCGGTTGTTGGAAGAAATCTCCATTTGTTTCCTTCCACTTTACAGGGCTAATCGTGTAAGGAACACAGGAAAGAAACATTCTGGTGTGGTTTCTAACCTAATCTTTATTGCCCTGCCTGAAACTGCCTGTTAACTCTTATTACATTGTAACAGCTAAGGCGAAGTGCCCATCAACATGAGTGATGTTGAGTTGGAAAGAAAGAAAGAGAAGGAAGGAAGGAAGGAAGGAAGGAAGGGGGGAGAGAGAGAGAGAGAGAGAAAGAAAGAAAGAAAGAGAGAGAGAGAGAGAGAGAGAGAGAGAGAGAGAGAGAGAGAGAGAGAGAGAGAGAGAGAGAGAGAGAGAGAGAGAGAGATAGATAGATAGATAGATAGATAGATAGATAGATTCTGGAACTGGAGAAACTTCATCAGAAACCACTGGCCAAATATTTCTCCAAAAGCCATTAGCCATGAGCCAAGGTGGCACAGTGGTTAAATGCAGCACTGCAGGCTACATCAGCTGACTGCAGTTCTGCAGTTCGGCTGTTCAAATCTCACCGGCTCAGGGTTGACTCAGCCTTCCATCCTTCTGAGGTGGGTAAAATGAGGACCCGGATTGTTGTTGGGGGCAATATGCTGACTTTGTAAACCGCTTAGAGAGGACTGAAAGCCCTATGAAGCGGTATATAAGTCGAACTGCTATTGCTATTAGAGCTTGAAAAATCAATTTACAATGCAATTCTCTATATTTGTGCTCAAAAGAAACCTAGCTGAGCTTAATGGTACTTGCTCTTAAGGTAAGTAAATCAATGTGACTGCTTTATAGGATTGGAACAGATCTGTGCTAATGATCTGACTTTCTACACCAGTTTTATTCTATGCTACTTTGTTGCGGTTCCCCCTTCACTTGAACCCTGCAAAGGGATGTGGACTACAATTACCGTCACTCCTGTACTCGGGACAGACAATTTTAAGAGGAAGATGGGAATGGAGACCGAAAAAAACTCACATTATTCATGGCAAAAACTCAAGCAAAAAGGAGTGTCTTAACAGCACTATGGGCTCCAGGCAAAGCAGTATACAGGGACCCCCACGACAACTACTCACAGGAATAAAAATGTAAATGGCCAATATAATTAAACACACAGACACACACAGACACACACAGACACACACAGACACACACAGATACAGACACAGACACACAGACACAGACACACACACACACACACACACACACACACACACACACATATATTATTTATATATAATTTATATATATAAATTATTGGCACTTCCAACAAAATCGGTGTTGAAACTAGTGGTGGGATTCAAATAATTTAACATCCGGTTCTCTGCCTTAATGACCAGCTGGGTAGACGGGGCTTGGTGGTCATGTGAATGGGTGGGTGTGGCCAACTCAATGTCACCCAGGTCGATGGGCACTTTGCCGTAGCTGTTACAATGTAATAAGAGTTAACTGGAGAGGCACTTTCTGTAAGCAGGTCAATAAAGATTAGGCTAGAAACAACACCAGAATGTTTCCTTCCTGCCTTCCTTACAGGATTAGCCCTGTAAAGTGGGAAAAAACAAAAGGAAATTTCTTCCAACAACCTCCAAACTGCTGAGAAAGTTAACAACTGGTTCTCCCAAATAGGTGCAAACTGGCTGAATCCCGCCACTGGTCGAAACATTAAAAACATGCTGTGCAGCATCAACTACTCAACATGATAAACATTGGAACAATATACGAGTCTCGAAAAACACAATAATAAATCAGTAAGCCATACAGTTGCTGTATTTATATGATACAAGGTGCATTGAAGGGTTAACATACACAGTATAAGGCCCCTATACTCCTAGGGCCACGGGTGAGTACCCATCAGGCTCACACGTTAAGACAGCCCTGCAACCAAACTGTCTTTGTTTCTCCAAAAATGTTTTGTGCTTTTCTTTTCCTCTTTCTTTCTTTCTTTCTTTCTTTCTTTCTTTCTTTCTTTCTTTCTTTCTTTCTTCCCTTTCCTTTCTTTTTTTCTTTCTTTCTTTCCTTCCTTCTTTCTTTCTTTCTTTCTTTCTTTCTTTCCTTCCTTCCTTTTTTTCTTTCTTTCCTTCCTTCCTTCCTTCTTTCTTTCTTTCTGGGAAAGAAAACATGGGATGACAGTGATTGGCAAACCTACATTAGTTTAGCAGGGTGTGATGAGACCTGAAGAGACCAGCTGCGAGTTATAAATGTCCAGGCCAGCAAACATGTGTGGCATCTTTTCCCCTGCCAAAAAATTCCAAGCAATTAGAAGCGCACTTTCAGCTCTGCTGCAAATAGAGAGAATAAACATGCTCACGGTGAGAGAAAAAGAGAAGAATGAGAGGGAGAAAAAAAAATCTTTATATGGGTTTTATAAAATACAGTGTGTTCTTTTTAAAATAAAAAAACAAACAAAAAAAAAATCACAAATAGCAACCTGTCTGCGTTTGCCAGTTCTTTCTCCCTCGCATTCCCGGATAGTTACAAAAGTTAATTTCTTTCCAATATTCCCTCTTCTAAGAAAAGTGAGGCTAGAAAAGAAGAAGAAAAATCAGTAGCTACCACTTCCACAATCCTTCGGTGTTGAGCTCATGAAATGATGCTCATGGGTCTGAATGTACACTGAAAGGCCCTTGGGTCTATGCAGAAAAATCTACCATATTAGAACTAGTTTGGTTTAGTGGTTAAGGCACCAGGCTAGCAGCCAGGAGACTGGGAATTCTAGTTCTGTGTTAGCCATGAAAGCCTGCTGGGTAACTTTGAGCCAATCACCAGGAGACTGTGAAATCTAGTCCCATCTTAGGCATGGAAACTGTCTCAGTGACTTTGGGCCATCACCAGGATAAAGTGAGTTCTAGTCCACCTTTTAGGCATCAAAACTGGTTGGGTGACTTTGGGCCAATCATCAGGAGACTGTGAGTTCTAGTCCTGCCTTGGGGATGAAAGCTGAATGGGTGACTTGGGGCCAATCACCAGGAGACCATAAGTTCTAGTCCTGCCTTAGGCATGAAAGCTGAGTGGGTGACCTTGGGGCAGTCAATCTCTCTCAGCGCAACTCACTTCACAGGGTTGTTATTGAGGGGGAACACAGGAGGAGGAAGAATAGTTTGTGTCTTTGCCGTCTTGAGTTATTTATAAATATAATGAAGGCGGGATACAGATAAATATTCATTTTAAAGTCAGTGGAGGTTGTTCTCAAAACACTGTAACAATCTGATCAAGAAGGACTGTTTCAAATTCTTCTCTTCAGGAGCTTGGTATTCTCAGATATATCAATACAGTATGTCAGATATAGTTGTTCAGTAGGCCTCACCTAGGTGGACATTTTAATGTACAGCTACCAATAAATGTAAAATGAAGCTGACCCAAGCTTCCCAAGAGCATGAGGCAAACTCCTTGTCCCAACAAAAACCCCTTTTATTAATTGACTGTGAATTCTGCTCATTCACATCCAGCAAAGTCTTTCAAGGGTGGATTTACAGTCACAGACCTTATCTGGCTTGGAGAGCTGCCAGGCCGCTATCTGGAAAACTTGGCAAGGAATCTCGGAGTCACAAACCAATCAAGCAAACTAATTGTCTCCTGCAAATTCCACTCCCCTTTCACTCCTCTTTTATTTCCTGTGGGAGGCACATTCATTGTCTACCTGTGGCCTCACTCCCAAGTCGACCCCTGTTCTTTAGCTGTTCCCTTCGTCTGGCAACTCTGTGCATGCACACACTGGGAACAGGCTCCTGCTGTTTGTCTGCCTCACTGAGGTCTGACTCTGAAGGCAGCTGATCATTGGCATATGGTTCTGGCGCCCCCTCTACCTCCAACACAGAGCCTGCATCAGAGCCTTCCCCAGACTCCAGGACTGGCCCATGTTCCTCCCCAACCTCCTCTCTGTCCACTGCTCAGTGGCGGGTCACAACAGCTGTGTATCCTGAACCTTATTGGTTTACAGCCGCCGTCCTCCATCCTCTCTCTAACGACAAATTTCTATTTGCTAGCGAAGTTTTAAAAGATGGCAAGTAAAGCATAGGTCAGCTGATCTTCTGTGTACAGCAGAAACTTAAGCTCCAATTATGCCAGTTGTCTGTTTGAGGCATTCCTCCAATTTTCAAGTGGGGCCGCAGACTCAGGAACCTCAGATAAACCAAAATAAGAATCAAAGCCACATCAGTGGGTGTGTAGAGTAAGGATGATGACCTTGATGGGGATAAAGCAAGATCCATTCTCAGAATAATGAGAGGGTGAAAGCCATCTTAAGTCTTCCAACAAACAGCAAATATGTAGGGGAAGCTCACAAATGTATTTCTTTAATTCACAGAATTGCAAGATTCCAATCTCAATAAAAATAGTTTTATCCTTCCAAGCCAGGCAAACAAGAATTGTTTGCCTGGCTTGATTTACCTAAAGCAGGCATATCCAAAGTCTGGCCCGGGGGCCAATTGTGTCCTGTTTTCAAATTTTGAGCGGCCCGCAGCCTCTTCTCCCCACTGACTCATCCTGTCACTCATCCCCGCCAGCCAACATTTTTTTCCTTCACTGCACATTAATGTTAATGGTTCAAAGAATGTCAGGCTGAATGGTCGGCCCTACAAATTTTCACCTCACCAAATCTGGCCCTCCTTGCAAAAAGTGTGGACACCCCTGACCTAAAGAATTGATCCGTTTGAGCCAAGTTTTGCTTAAACCTTTTTGCACAGGTTGGTTGCATTTGTTCATTTCATGTACCATTATTCCTCGATTTACAACAGTTTGTTCTTCCCTTACTTGAATATCCTGCTACAAGCAAGCAGGAGCATAGAGAGTGGAGTAGAATGGGATGGGATGGAATGGAATAGGATAGCTTCAGAGTTTGTTGCAGAAATCAAAATCCAGAAAGCACACACAGGTAACTGATTCAGCAGGATTCCTTAATTTCTCTTTATATACAATATAACATATAAGTAAATATACAATACCAACAAGTGGTTCTTCAGTTTCTTCAGGCACCTAGCTTTCTCCAGCAAATACTGTTTCTAAACAGCCCTCATTGACTGACTCAGTTTCTATGCCTATTCATTGGTTGACCTTGTTATCATGTCTCTGCTACTCATGAATATTCTGACAGATAGCAAGAGCACTTAGACTTATATACCACCTCACAGTGCTTTATAGCACTTTCTAAGTAATTTATAGAGCCAGCATATTGCAGTTTGGGTTCACATTTTACCGCCCTCGGGAGAATGGAAGACTGAGTCAACCTTGACCCAGTCAAAACTCCTGGCAATGGGGAAAGTTAGCTGCAATACTACATTCTAACCACTGTGCCACCATGGCTCAGGATAATGGAATGGAATAGAAGAGAAGAGGGGAATGGAGTGGAATGGAGTAGAGAATGGAATATAGTAGAGAATTGAGTAGAGTAGAGTAGGCAGTAGAGTAGAGTAGAGTAGAGTAGAGTAGAGTAGAGTAGAGTAGAGTAGAGTAGAGTAGAGTAGAGTAGAGAATGGAACAGAATATCCACATTCTGACATACAGTGGTTCTCTTCTCTGCGCATTTTTATATTTAATTTTGGGAGAGTAGAATAAAAAGTTTTGAAATAGCACAGGAACATTTTTTTAATATAACGGGGCATTCTATGGTTACTGTGAATAAGATTCTAAATTGTGACTGATGGACAGGCATATATTAAAATATAATCTCATTTTGATATGGCCATTCTCAAAAGGAAACTTTTCAGAGTCGCAACATAATGTATATGATAAGCAGGGGGGAAAAAATGTCCGGAGGGTTTACTTTCGTATATTAATCACAGCATTTGATAACTGTCAACTTGGGGGAAAACATGGAAGAAAAATCAATTTACCAAGCCAATATGTAATGCTTGCACATTAACGTCCTGACTACAAGCTCCCACATTCTAAGTCTCTCTGCCTCTGTTTCTTCATCTGCAACTTTGTTTTATAAATAAACCATATAAATAGGCTCCCTTTGATTGCTCTGAGCATCCAACATTAAGTGCTAGGGCATAGCTTTAGGCATAATTGTACAACTGAATTCATCAGCTGCCTAATTATCATGCATTTTGCATTTATTTCTGCCAATTAAAAAAGGCAGAAACTATTAACAACTTTTACATAAATACCATATTTGTTCTCTGCAAAAGACACGAGGCTAATTTGCCAGCGATTAACCGATTATCTAATTTTATAGCTGTCATCCTGCACGATGCCACTTACCCCAAACCCATCAGGCAAAACAACAACAACAAAAAAAACCACCCTCAGAAGTTCTATTATTCTACCAAATCTCTTCAGCCTTGTGTAGAATAACTGCCAATCTTTGCTTTGCTTTTTCATGTTTCTTCTTTCACTATGAAAGATCGCTTCCGTAAACCATGATGGAACACAGCATGATTTTGTCCCTGGACTTTCTTGTATTTCTTTAAAGTTGTTTACCTTCTCTCATCCAAGAAGCTTCTTCAGCTCTGACAAGATGGTGGGGGAATGGGAGGATTTATATTCTTGGATGAGAAGCGAAACATCTTCAAAGACAAAAGAAAGGAAGTCCAGTTGCCTCCTGAAAAAGCACCACTGGGACAACCATGACCTGGATGACTGAGAATCTCCATAGACAGCATGATTTTCTTCCAAATGCCAGTTTACAAGGCATAGATTAAAGGGGGACAGTGCGTTGTGATCCTCCAGCAGCCAGTGGATCTGGCACCAGGAGGAGGTTGGGGAAGAACATGGGCCAGTCCTGGAGTCTGGGGAAGGCTCTGATGAGTGCTCTGCATCGGAGGCAGAAAAGGGGCCAGGGCCATCTGACAGTTATCAGCTGCCTTCGGAGTCAGATATCAGTGAGGCAGAAGAACAGCTGGAGCCTGTTCCCAGTGTGTGCAGGCGCAGAGCTGCCAGGAGATGGGAAGAGCTAAGGAACAAGGATTAACTCAGGAATAAAGGCACAGGTGGATGGCGAATGGCCCCTCCATAGGGAATAAAGAGGAGCAAAAGGGGAGTGGAGTTTGCAGGAGACAATGAGTTCAGTTCATTAGCGGGAAGATCTGTTCCTGACTTCTTGCCAAGTATCATCTGCTACAGAGTGGTGTTTGGAAGATATCAGCCTGTTCTCACAGTAGCCAAGCAGATGCACCAGCAGGAGATGGAGAGAGATGCTCTTCCACACCTTTCTTCTTTTCAATTGGTACATTGGATGTATGCCACTGCCAGCTTGGAAATAATATGGAAAATTCAAGACCACTCGCCCTTGAGCAACTGGTCCCCAATGAATTGATCTGATGCCTCCTTAAAGGCATCCAAGTTAATTATGCAAAGTGTGAAGAAGGCTGGAACTCTTTAATTCCTGCGTAAAACCCGAATGAACCAAATGCATCTGGGGATTTAGAAAATAGAGTCCTTAGTATGCTGATCAGATCTCGGTGAGTCAGCAGACATCTTCATTTGGTATACTTGCTAAGGTAACAGACTGGATGACAGGCAATAAAGGGAAGCTGGAAAGTGTTTTGTAATCTGGTGTAAAAAGTCATGTTTTCCCCCAAAAGGATCAGCTTGGGCATATTTCCAAATCCACCTTTATCATTAAAGGTAAAGGTTCCCCACACACGTATGTTCTAGTTGTTCCCGACTCTAGGGGGCATTTCAAAGCCAAAGAGCCAGAGCTGTCTGAAGACGTCTCCATGGTCATGTGGCCGGCATGACTAAATGCTGAAGGTGCATGGAATGCTGTTACCTTCCCACCAAAGGTGGTTCCTATTTTTCTACTTGCATTGTTTACGTACTTTCGAACTGCTAGTTTGGCAGAAGCTGGGACAAGTAACGGGAGCTTGCTCCGTTATGTGACGCTAGGGATTCGAACAGCTAAATTGCTGACCTTTCTGATCGACCTTCATCATTAGAGCCACAAATATTGTCCAGAGCACCAAGCAGCTTGTACTAGCTTGAACTGGTACACTAGCTGCCATCAATATGAACAAGGATCGCACCATTTCAGATTCTCACTCTCCAATATCCTCATATCTAGATTGCTCCAGTATGTGGGATTCTCTCTCCCTCCCTCCCTCCCTCTTTCTCTCTCTCTCTCTCTCATATATATATATGCCAAGTATCACTCACTCATCACAAAATCTCCAGAACTGTAAATCCTACAAACTTGAAATTTGGCACATACAATATGTTCCTCTTGGCTGAAAGGTGCTTGCTAAGAAAGAATTTTTCAAAATAACCATCCAATCATTAATATTTCTTATACAGTATTATATTAATATACTCTTATGCTAAGGAGTCAGGCATTCTACTCCCCCTCCCTATCTGAAAAGAACTCTGTTATAACTTCTAGTTGCCTTATATTAACCAAGCCCGATCACATACTTTCGTAACAAAGCATGGGTATCCAGCTAGTATAGAATATGGAAACAAAAGAAGACTGGCTATATCTAGCAAAACATTACGATCCCACCACAGGCATTCCATCATCCCCATTAGATCAATCCATCAAGCTGCAATACGGAATTTAGAAAGATCATTTCAGAGCACAGTATCTGAAAGAGTGACACCTCTCCATGACATTTCTACTTGAGCATTGAAGAACCTCTCTGAAACTTCTTCTTATTGTGATAGGTGGCCATTGGCCTAGTAGAAACAGGATAAATTCTCATAGCTCCAGATCTCCCACTGGGACTTTCCCAAATTCTGTTGTTATTGTTAGGTGTGAAATCATGTCTGGTCCATCATGACCATCCGATCCACTGTGGTCATGTCGTCATGCCGGCCACATGACCACGGAGAAGTCTTCGGACAAAGCTGGCTCTTTGCCTTTGAAACGGAGATGAGCACTGCCCCCTAGAGTTGGGAATGACTAGCACATACGTGCGAGGGGGACCTCAACCTTTAACTTTAATATATTGTAAGGTTTTTTTTTAAAAAAATCTAGTTGTCATACCATTCTTCAAAAAAAATTAGCTAGTGTTAAATACTAGATACCTTTCCCATATCTTTGCTAGGATCAATTTTAGAAGAAACAAAATGTTGGATGTCAATATTACTCTTTCAAATGAGAGCAAAACAATAATTGCAAAAGTTAAGAGGGGCTAAAAGACACAGATCGGATGCATCCCTCCAATTCAGCCCAAAATCTTGATGAGGTCCTCAACACAGAATACATTACATGCTTACATCTGCTTTTATTATTTAATGCCATTACAAGGGGAACATAAATCACTGATTTTGAGAGGATCAGCAAAGAAGAGCAAAAATGAAAGCAGGTTTTCCATTTTCAATCCTCCTGGATAACAAAGGCAATAACAAAAGCAGCTAGGCATACCAATTTGGTAAGAAAAAACAAAATAATATGATGAACTAAGGTATTTTTAAAATATATATATATATATATAGAAATCTGACATGACATGAAAATCATGACAAATGAAGCAATTACAGACAATGGTGAGAGATGCACATGGGGTTTGGCTTGATCCCAAGTCAAACCTGGGACCTCCAGGGAGGTGAAGGAGTTCCCAAAGCAAATCTGGATGTCCATTGAAGGTGGCAAAGTGAAATGTAGATCTTTCTGAAGTTTCAAAAATAATGCTTTAAAGCAGAGAGAAAGGGGAAAGGGGAGGGGAGAGGGGAAAAGAGAGGAAAGAGAAAGGGAAGAGAGGGAAGGAAAGCAAAGAGAAGAGAAGAGAGAGGGTAAGGAAAGGGAGGAGAAGAGAGGAGAGAAAAGAGAAGAGAAGAAAGAGGGTAAGGAAAGGGAGGAGAAGAGAGGAGAGAAAAGAGAAGAGAAGAGAGAGGGTAAGGAAAGGGAGGAGAAGAGAGGAGAGAAAAGAGAAGAGAGAGGGTAAGGGAAGAGAAGAGGAGAGGAGAGAAGAGATGAGAAAAGAGAAGAGGAGTGAAGAGGATTCTGAAATAATAACCTCCAAATAATTTCCCACTGCTTTAACGAAGATATACCGTCTTTTTTGGAGTATAAGACGCACCAAGATTTTGAAGAGGCAAATAAAAAAAAAGTTTATGCACTCTGCAGACCTCCAAAAAGCAGTCCGTTTTTCGTAAAAATGGGGACTTTTTGTCAAAAAAAGGGGCATGCATAGCCTTTAGGAGGCTTGTAGAGTGTTCCTGGGGGCTGGAGGCCCCCAAAATGAGCAGAAAACAGCCTGTTTTTCACAAAAACTCACCCATTTTTTTATCAAAAAAGGGGCATGCATAGCCTTTAGAAGGCTTATAGAGTGCTTCTGGGGGCTGGGGGGGGGGAAACAAGCAGAAAATGGCCCGTTTTTGCTCATTTTTGCTCTCCCCAGCCCCTAGGAGCACTCTGGAAGCCTCCTAAAGGCTATGCACAGCCATTTTTGCAAGGAGGGCGGGGTTTCAGTAGGCCAAAAATGCTGTATTCAGTATATAAGACGCACCCAGATTTTCACCCTCTTTTTTGAGGGAAAAAGGATCTTATACTCCGAAAAAATACGGTAGATGAACATCATCTAGAGTTTGCTCCAAAGCCTGTTCATCAGTTCTGCCTTTTCTAAGAATGTTTGAAGAGTTTTCTGGTGGAGTCAAAGATAGAGACGGAGGGAGAAAGTGGGACTTCTTATCCAATTTCAACTAGTTGTTTCTTATTCCACCTTGCTAGAAACTTTCTTCTTTTGAAAAAAAAATCCATATTGAACTAGACCCTACCCTACAGCCTGTTGACAGAGATACCTGCTTCCTGTCACAGACACAGATGAGGCCAAGACTGCTGTTGCTTCTTCACTTGCACACCTGTCTTGCTATGGATTGGCAGGCAGATCAGCCCATTTCAATCAATGGCCAGCAGTAAATGTAATCTCCCTCTCTGGTCTTGCTCCTGGATGGTAATCAATAAATAATCCTTGGCTTCTTTCCAAGGCTGAATCTCTAGAGCAGGGGTGCCCAAACTTGATCTGGGTACTTGAGAGACCGGCTGCTGCCAATTACCTCCCACAGACCCATTAGATCTCACAGGGTTGGCCTCCTCCGGGTGCCATCTACCAGCCAATGCCACCTGGCTATTACCCGGGGGAGGGCCTTCTCTGTGGCAGCTCCGGCCCTCTGGAATGAACTCCCCGCAGGGATTCGGACCCTCACCTCTCTCCAGGCCTTCCGAAAAGCCGTCAAAACCTGGCTTTGCTGGCAGGCCTGGGGGTGATGAGTTCCCTCCCCTCTCGACATGTATGGTTGTGCGACTATTGTCTACTTTTATTATTTGTATTTTGTCTTTTTATGTTCCCCTTTTCCCCACTTGAATTGTTCGCTGCCCTGAGCCCTCCCAGAGAAGGGCGGCATACAAATAATAATCAACAAATCAACAACAACAACTGTAAGACTTTTTGGATTTCAACTCCCAGAATTCCCCAGCCAGCTGGAACCACCTAGCAAGCCAGACCGACTCAAACTGGAGAAATTCTTCCTGTTCCTGCAAGCCAGAGACGGCTTAATATTTTCATCCTTTTAAAAGCTTCTTTTTTTTTGGGTTAGGAGGGGGAGAATTAAATGATCATTTAAAAATAATCAAAAGATCAAAACTTGGAAACGTTCAATGTCTAATGATGTTTCTGGTAAGTAGGTATTGTGAGATGTGAACTATTTTTTTTAAAAAAAATTGAAAGCCAGCAGGGATCAATTGGAGGCACCAGAGGTACTATTCTGCTAACCCTAAGAGATCAATTGTCTGGCTTAAGAGTTAATTTAACTTTCATAAACTCTGGTACAATGTACCACTCTCTGCATGGCAAAGCTTTAATCTTTTCCTTTAGTACATCTTTATTTAAATTAAACCTATCTACCTCTATTTGGACCATTGGATTCCCTTGGATTAATCTACATGTTAAGGACCATATGGTCACGTAATGCTTGGTAACTCTTCCAAAGACATACTGAACAAGGTATTTTAAATAGCATTTTGGTTATACTAGTGCTGTGATGGCAAACCTATGGCACGTGTGGCACAGGCGGCACGCGGAACCATATTTGCCAGCAAGCAAGTCACACAAGGGTGCGCCGACCCTCTAATTTTTGGTCTTCTGGAGAGCCGGGGGAGGGCGAAAAACAGGCCCAACGGACCAACTGGAAGTTTGGAAATGCTATAAATGAATACCTGAATTAAACCATTAAAATGTTGAGTGTGTGGGTGTGTGTGTGTGTGGGGGGGTGTATTTAAAAAGACCATAAAAGAGCTGGATTTTTATTTTGTAAAGGGCACAAAATAATGCAAAATATTTTCTTTTTATTAGCTGTATCACCATTATCCTCTCATCTGTTCCATTACTTCTCTTATTGGAATCATTATTATTATTACTTTTGTGTATGATTATCATTACTGTGTTGTTTTTGCATGCACAGAGAGCTTCTGCATTAGAGACAAATTCCTTGTGTGTCTAATATCATTTGGCCAAATAAAGTTATTCTATTCTATCCTATTCTATCCTATTCTATTCTTTGTTCCTTGTTCTATTCTATTCCACTCCATTCCCTATTCTATTCCATTCCATATTCCATATTCTATTCTATTCTAATTCCATATTCTATTCTATTCCATTCCATATTACATATTCTATTCTATTCTTATTCCATATTCTATTCCAAATTCTCTTCTCTTCCCTCCCCTCCCACCCATTCTATTCTCTATTCCATTCTATTCCTATTCCTATTCCATGTGTTCCATTCTGTTCCATTCTATGCCATGCCATGCCATACCACTTCTACTTCCATGTCTTATCTGCAACATTCTTCCGCTTGATCAAACCCTTTCTTTTTCAAGCTCTGCAAAATTAAGGAGCATTTTGCAGTTTGCGGATCAATCACCACAGTTTCCTTTTTCATCATTTTAAATCATTTTAAATCAACATTTAAAACAGGATGGACCCAAACATTTCATTTGTTTTCTTGAAGACTAGCTGCTTTTATCCAGGTTTGCGGCTGTTAAACCCACGTTATATAGGTAACATAGTTATTATTTCCCTTGTTATACCGAGGGAAGTCCAAATGGCTTAACTTCGTTTTCAACACAATCACAATTCTTCTCAAACAGGTTCTGAGCCACTCTAAATGGAACTAGGCAGCTTTTCCAAATGGAATGTGATGAAGGCAAGTTTAGGATTCATAAAGGTAAATATTCCCCTCGCACATATGTGCTAGTCGTTCCCGACTCTAGGGAGTGGTGCTCATCTCCATTTCAAAGCTGGAGCTAGTGCTGTTTTAAGACGTCTCCGTGGTTATGTGCATCGAACACTGTTACCTTCTCACCAAAGTGGTTCCTATTTTTCTACTTGTATTTTTTTACATGTTTTCGAACTGCTAGTTCAGCAGAATCTGGGACAAGTAAGGGGAGCTCACTCCGTTACGCAGCTCTAGGGATTCGAACTACTCAACTGCGGACCTTTCTGATCGACAGGCTCAGTGTCTTAGCCCCTGAGCCATTGTCTCCCTTGCAGTGAGGATTGCATTTGCACAACATTGGAAAAATGAAGAAATACCGCAAGAGGAAGAGATAATTAGGAAGATACTAGATTGTGCAGAAATGGACAGATTTATGCTAAAGATTAAACAGAAAGAAGACACAGAACATGATCAAACATGGACCTTATTTTACCAGTGGTTGGGAAAAAGAGGCAGAGATTAAGAATGTAATCAGCATTTTTAATTAATTAAATAACCCAGACAACATGATGTTGCATTTTTACATGCTTTTGAACTGCTAGATTGGCAGAACCTGGGACAAGTAACGGGAGCTCACTCCATTACGCGGAGCTAAGAATTTGAACCACCGAACTGCTGAACTTTCTGATTGACAAGCCCAGTGTCTTAGCCACTGAGCCATCGTGTCCCTTTAGGATTCATGCATGTGGCTAAAATGAAGACAATCTTCAACCTTCACCAACATATCACTGTACGCAAACTTTTTGATGCCATCAGCTAATCTCAACAAAGAAGAATGGAATTTCAGCAAATCTTCCAGAGGGAAGCAGAAAGCGAGAGAGATTAATAAACTTTGGGATTGATAACCTGAGGGTTGCAAATTAGGATAATCTAATTGGAATACAATTAGAGTGCATTTATGAAAGCAATTCAGTGATAGCTTTTAAGTGCATGTTACCTCCTGCTCATAAAGTTTTGTGATGATGTGGAAAGTAACCGGTTTGATCACATTATTGCATATGTATGTATGCGGGTATGTTTTGAACAAGACCAAAACCATCAAAGGCTATTTTCTATTGTTGACTTGCATCCAATGCACTGAAGTCATATTCGGAACATCTTTCCTAACATTTAGGAATTAAAAGACGCTTGCTCCTGGGGAGGAAAGCTATGGCAAATCTAGACAGCATACTAAAAAGCAGAAACATCACCCTACCAACAAAAGTGCATATAGACAATGCTATAGTTTTCCCAGTTGCAATGCATGGCTGTAGAATTTGGACCATAAGGAAGGCTGAGCACCAAAGAATGGAGGCCTTTGAACTGTGATGCTGGAGAAGACTCCTGCGAGTCCCTTGGACTGCAAGGCGATCCAACCGGTCAGTCCTAGAGGAGATCAACCCTTACTGCTATTTAGAACGCCAGATCCTGAAGATGAAACTCAAATACTTTGGCCACCTAATGAGAAGGAACACCTAATGTTCCTGACTCTAGAGGGGCGGTGCTCATCTCCGTTTCAAAGCCGAAGAGCCAGCACTGTCCGAAGACGTCTCCGTGGTCATGTGGCCGGCATGAGAAAACACCAAAGGCGCACAGAATGCTGTTACCTTCCTACCAAAGGTTGTCCCTATTTTTCTATTTGCATTTTTGAGTGCTTTCGAACTGCTAGGTTGGAGAAGCTGGGACAAGTAACGGGAGCTCACTCCGTTACGCAGCGCTAGGGATTCGAACCACCGAACTGCCAACCTTTCTGATCGACAAGCCCAGCATCTTAGCCACTGAGCCACTGCGTCCCTATTCATTTGACCCTTATCTAGTGCCAATTTAGTGCTGTTAGTGCCGACCATATTCTTGTATATCGACTTGAATAAATCGTTTGTGCCTCAATGTAAATATATAGTCTTGATCCTTTGGGCCTGACATTACACAAACACATCAACCCTAGGCAGAAGACCAAAATCACATCCTTTAGGAGAGAAAGTGCTGTCTGCTCCAAAAAGTTGTATTAGGTACCTTCAAACTGGTTGAAAGCTGCTACAGACTTGGGTGCATTTCAATCCACCTGGATTTTTGAATCTCAGCAGTTCAGCTCAACGGTTTCAAATACAACGTGAGCCAAAAATCCATAGTTCACATCAAATTGTCCACCAAAATAAAATAGAAACAAATCATGAATTCAAATTAGATCTTAGCTAATTTGCACATCTCGTGCACCCACAACAAGTGGTAACATCTACTGATTTTGTCTCCCCCAAAGCTCTAAGCAGAGCTGGACCTGTTCTGGCTTGGATCGGGGAGATTTCCCCCAAAAATTCCAGGACCAGAGGGGTAGCCCGTGAAATAAAATAAATTTATAAAACATGCCACAAATTCCTGGAAGAAGGCAATGGCAAGCTACTGCCAAAAATATCCATCATGAATGTGTCCATGAGGTTACCTGGAGTCTAGCCAACTGAAAGAAGATTTGCTTTTTCCTGAGATGCTATATATCTTTGCTTTTCTTGATAGGATTTTCCTTGCTGAGCCCTTGGTCTTTTTTTTTTTTTTAGGTTGCTTTTCCTTATGCAGAGGTTTGACTTACCATTATTGGTAGGAAAACATCTGCAAAAACACAAGCAACTTTGACACCACGGATCCAACATTTCAGTCTTGAGCTGGAGATATTCTGCAGGATTTATTTTCTTTCTTGCTTAAAAAAAAAGGTTTCTTTTCAAAGATACATCTTCAGAATGCAGATAGAATAAATAAAATGCTCTAAAACATATGACACCCAGGGACTATATTGTATGTTGACTCACCTTCTATCCTTCAGAACTCGGTTAAATGAAGACCCAGATTGTTGAGGGCAATTTGCTGACTCTGTAAACTGCTTAGAGAGGGCTGTAGAGCACCGTGAAGTGGTATATACAGTAAGTCTAAGGACTATTGCTATTGACTCAGCCTTCCATTCTTCTGAGGTGGGTAAAATGAGGACCCAGGTTGTTAGGGACAATTTGCTGACTCTGTAAACCGCTTAGAGAGGGTTGTAGAGCACTGTGAAGAGGTATATAAGTCTGAGGGTTATTGCTATTAACTCAGCTTCCCATCCTTCCGAGGTGAGTAAAATGAAGACCCAGAATGTTGGGGACAATTTGCTGATTCTGTCAACTGCTTAGAGAGGGTTGTAGAGCACTGTGAAGCAGTATATAAGTCTAAGGGTTATTGCTATTGACTCAGCCTTCCATCCTTCCGAGGTGGGTGGTAGAGCACTGTGAAGTGGTATATAAGTCTAAGCACTACAGATGATGATTGACCCACTATCTCTGATGAACGTTGCTTCAGGAGCTTCCACTACTCTTTCTGTGCAGTCATACATACATTACTTTTGAATTTCCCTCCTGTCAATTTGATGTTATGTACCCACATTCTTCATTTCACTCTGACCGTTAAAGTTGCTTGGATGAGCAATGAAGCATCTCAGACTAACAAAGTTTGGTCCAGTTGCAATGATTCAATCTTTAAACACCTTTGGCTTGGATGATTTGAGTCTCCATTGAAATATTGGAAGCCATTTTGGGGAGAAACTCCTGATGTTGGTGTGGCAAGAGGTGGTACATTCCAACAACTCTCTGCCTAACTATTTTTACTCTGACTGACTTTATCTAGCTTGCCATGTACACATTTTCCAAACTGAGTGTTGTGCAAGGAAAGACTTGGCACAGAGTCTCTGAGATTCACGGACAGATCTTCACACTCCTGAAACAAATGAATTGAAATGTAATGAACTGTTTCCTGCAAAAGCCCACTCCCCTTTCACTCCTCTTTTATTTCCTATGGGTGGGGACATTCACCATCCACCTGTGGCTTTACCCCCAAGTCAACCCTGATTTCTGAGCTGTTCTTTTCTTTTGGCAACTGTGAGCATATGCACACTTCAAACAGGCTCCAGCTGTTCCTCTGCTTCATTGCTGTGTAGCTCCGAAGGCAGCTGAGAACTGCCAGAAGGCCCCCTCTCTGCCTCTGACACAGAGCCCTCATCAGAGCCTTCCCCAGACTCCAGGACTGGCCCATGCTCCTCCCCAACCTCCTCACTGTCCGACTCTGCCACCAGCTCTGCAGGCCACTGGCAGGCCACAAGAATTGCTTGGATGAGCCACAAAATCAGAGGTGGTATTCAGCTGGTTTAGACTGGTTTGCCTGAACTGGTAGCAAAAATTTTGGTGGGTCTGCCCACCCTCCATGGCTCTATGTCATCCTATTTAATCATGTTTTTGAGGCTGGGTGCATGCGTGGAAGGCACACAAGTGAGCAAAGTGCATGCATGGAAGGCCAGCCGCATGCGCGGAAGTGGCATGCGCGTAGCGGGCGGGCACACGTGTGGCAAACCATTGGTAACAAAATATGAAACCCACCGCTGCACAAAATGCCTCCGTTTGGTCCAGTTGCCATGATTCAACCTTTAGATGTCTACCCAGTTGGCCAATGAAGGAGGATGGTGGACATTTGTTTCCAAGAAGAATTGAGGAATCCTTGCTCCTTAATACTGAAGAGCTTTCAAAATTATCATTGGGATCTTTTCTAGATGACATAGTGATTGTGAAAAGCCTCTATTTCAGCTAGCAAAGGGGATCAGTTGGCACAGATCCAATAATATGTTGGTTGCTTCATTCATTAATGCTCTATGTCTAGCATCAAGGAGCAGGTGGGATGTCTCTTGGATTTTTAAATTTTCTATTTTGAGTCAAGTATCAAAATAACCTCAGAACACGATAGGGGAAGGCTGAGGATTTGCTGTTCCATCTCAGGAAGTAAAACCTTGGACAGGTCTTATCCTGGAACGACATCCCAGATGACCAATCAGAAACCACATTTTTTTAAAGTATTGATTCTCAAACAATAGTTGAAGTTAGTAGTTTGGTCCCAGAATATTATATTTCTTTGGGGGAAATGGAGAAACATGTTTTTTTAGGCAGGAAGCAGACTCACTCTTAATAGCCCCCACCATCCTCAATAACCCACAGCAGATGTCCGCGCTTAAGAGATAGCTAGGTTTATTCATAGGCAAATGCCCTCACCCAAGATCCAACAAAGGTAGGATTAGCCTTCTACCCATCTCATCACATGGCACCTGGGAAAGTTATATCACCCAGCAAGGTTCAACCAAGCCTGGGACTCAGGCAGCCTACAGAGTTGCCCCTGCATGGCCCCATGGGAGTCTGACAACCAATCAGAATAGAAGCTCAATTTCAAAAGCCGAGAGGGGGGTCAGGCACTCAGGCACTCTCAGCATCTCGCCCCTTTTTCTTGTCTTCACCCAACATCTTCAAGCCATGTGATCCTGTCCACCATTAAAACCATCTTTCCAAACAGCCACCATGTTTCCATTGTCTATTTCCCCACTTGGAACTGAACCCAGAAGGACATTTCTTCCAACAAGGCTTTGCTTGTTTATGTGGCCCAGTTTTTGGCATGCTGGTCCACAGACCGGTGGATTGGGGATCCCTGGACTAGGTGGTCTCTAAAGTCCCTTCCAACTCTGTTATTCTGTTAAGCGAGATAACTGGCTGAGAAACTTAGTAAACTACAAAACGTTGATTTCTCAGCTCAAGATGCCATTTATTTCTCCATTCCGATTCTTACTCATTAAAACAAACAAACAAACCAAACCATTACAAAAGCGACATTAACTGGGGAAACGTCTGTGGAAACCATGTCTTAAATATATAACCCAAGAGAGCAACCTGGGTCACATAAGGATAGTGGTGGAAAAAGAAAACCTTTTCCCAGGTGTCTTTAAAAAAAAAGCGAAGTAATAAACTTCCTTTGCTAAGAAAATATTTAAGGTAAAGGTTCCCTGTGCAGATATGTGCTAGCTGTTCCCGACTCTAGGGGACGGTGCTCATCTCCATTTCAAAGCTGACGACTCAGCGCTGTGTGAAGATGTCCCCGTGGTCACGTGGCCGGCATGACTGAACGCCGAAGGCGAATGGAATGCTGTTACCTTCCCACCAAAGGTGGTCCCTATTTTTCTACTTGCATTTTAAAATACTTTGGAACTACTCGGTTGGCAGAAACTGTGACAAGTAACGGGAGCTCACTCCGTTAATGCAACGCTAGGGATTCGAACCGCTGAATTGCCAACCTTTCTGATTGACAAGCTCAGCGTCTTAGCCATGGAGCCATTGGGTCCCTGGCAAAAAAATATTTACATTCAGGCAAAGAACACAGAACTGCAGCCAGCTACAAAAACCGTGATGGATGTCCCTCTTCAACAGAGCAGAGAGAAGGTGTAAACGTGAAACAATAAAGCAAGCAAGCATTGTTATGGAAAACACGTGAGCATCATGTCCTGAAGATCACTTTGGAGCTCCCTCTTTGTCTTTTGCAGAACCCAGACAAAAGTTGACTACCAACCCAACTAATTACACAATAAGAATCAAATTGGAAGTGAGAAGAGCTATTCCTTCCTCATTAACTTCACTTCTCCACCCCTATCCTTTTCAAAAGGTCTTTCCTTAGCGAGGGATTAATTGAGGAAGTTGCTCGGAGCAAAGTCCCAACTATATTGCTTCATGCAGATTGGAAGTAGATGAGCTGAGAAATCCCACTTTAATGATGCATTGCAATGTAAGAAATGCCGATTTCCATGCTTGCTTTTTATTTCATGAAATACGGTGTATAGCAGTGATGGTTAACCTTTTTGTCATCAAGTGCAACACTCCCCCCCCCTCTGCACCCCGCCCCCTTGCGCATGTGACAGCCCCCCCCCCCGGCACCCTGTTTTGGACCTCGTAGGCCTCTCTGCAGCTTCCTGGGACCAAAAATGGGCCATGGGGGCTACCCCCTCCTCTCCCCCCTCCCCCACACATGTGTGTATGACCCACCCACCCGCCCACCCACTACCCACTCATGTGCACCAGAGGTGGTATTCAGCAGGTTCTGACTAGTTCTGGTGAACCAGTGGTGGAAATTTTGAGTAGTTTGGAGAACCGGTAAATACCACCTCTGACTGGCCCCGCCCCCATCTATTCTCTGCCTCCCAAGTCCCAGCTGATCAGGAGGAAATGGGGATTTTGCAGTATCCTTCCCCTGCCATGCCCACCAAGCCATGCCCGCAGAACTGGTAGTAATTTTTTTAAAATCACACCACTGATGCGCACACATCTGCCGCGTGCCCCCTGCGCATGCACAGCAGAGACCTGAAAATCAGCTGGCCGGTGGGAGGTGCACGCGGCTGCGCTGTGGAGCTGAGCTGGGGTGAAGACTCGCATGCCCACAGAGAGGGCTCTGCGCGCCACCTGTGGCATACGTGCCATCGGTTCGCCATCACAGGTATATACCCTCCTGGTATCTACGGTTCGTCCTCCGCTTAGTCTGTTGGAAGTTACAACAGCACTGAAAAAAGTGACTTACAGCCGTTTTTCACACATACGACCCTTGCAGCATCCCCGTGGTCATGTGATTAGTATTCAGACACTTGGCAACTGACTCGTATTTATGACGGTTGCAGTATCCAGGAGTCATGTCATCACATTCTGACAATGGGGAAGTCAGATTCACTTAACCACCGTGCCATAAACTACATGCCATTAACTGCAGTGACTCACTTAGCAGCCGTGGCAAGAAAGGTCCTAAAATGAGGCGAAGTTCACTTAACAACTGTCTCACTTAGCAACAGATATTTTGGGCTCACTTGTGGTTGTAAGCTGAGGACAACCTGCATTGGAAGGGTTGCTATCAACAGTTTCTTGGAGTCAACAGTGTAACAATCAACATTTTATCATAGTAAGGTGGAAATAATCTTTTCATTTTCCTTCTGGGAATGATGGACAAGAAGGGAAAGAATAAATCAGAAGCCTGTGAAGTTTAAAATATTCAAGTTTATAATCTGTAAAAGGCACAATGACTATCATGCAACTAAGGAACGACTAGCACATATGTGCGAAGGGAACCTTAACCTTTACCAATATTTTCAGGGACAGCATATCTGAAGAGCTATCTAATGCAGTGTTTCTCAACCTTGGCATTCACTGGCTGGGGAATTCTGGGACTTGAAGTCCAGACATCTTCAAGTTGCCAAGGTTGAGAAACACTGGTCTAGTGTTATCAGCAGGAAGGTTAGGATTGGAGGTTTAAGGGAAAAAATATTTGGAGTGATGGAGAGGGGTGTTATTTTGTGGTGGTGTTGATTTTTATGTGACCAATGTTGCGCAAATACTTATATTCAGTTGCTTTTATCAAGCACAGCAACTGGATAAATAAGGACATAGATTAATTTATAGGACTAATTAGGCAATTAAAAATCAACAGGTTATTCAATCTGCATGAAACAGACTCAATAATTATTTAAGAACTCACAAGCAGATGGCTAGGGAAATCTAATAAGTGTTGTTTACTTGAGCTTCCATAAAGTTTTTTTTTTAACAACAGCCTTTTCTCTAAAACTCCTCAAAAAGCAATAATAATAATAAAAAAAAATTAAATGGAATTATGGGGAAAGGGTAACAGTAAAAAGATAGTTCTCACTCTAAAGGAAAGCAAGTGGTGAGATTCATTATCCTATTTTCTGGAGTCTGGGGTTATTTATTTTATTTATAAATGTCCTTTGTGAGGAAGGAGATGGCCAATTTGCAGGTCATGTCAAATTATCCAAAAAGTGTTGAACCATTCCAAAACAAATTCAAGGGAGAGGGAGAGGGAGAGAGGGAGGGAAGGAGAGAGAGAAATAGAGACACAGAGAAAGGGGGAAAAGAGAAATAGAGAGAGGGAAATAGAGAGAGGGAGGGAGAAATAGGGAGAGGGAGAAATAGAGAGGGAGAGGGAGGGAAATAGAGAGGGGAAGAGAGGGGGAGAGAGAGAGAGAAAGAGAAATAGAGAAAGGGGAGAGGGAGGGAAATAGAGAGTGGGAGAGAGAGGGAGGGAAGGAGAGAAAGAAATAGAGACACAGAGAGAGAGGAGGGAGAGAGAAATAGAGAGGGGGGAATAGAGAGGGGAAGAGAGGGAGGGAGAGAAATGGGGAGGGGGAGAGAGGGAGAGAAATAGAGACACACAGAGAGAGGTGAGAGAGAGGGGGAAGAGAGAAAGGGAGAGGGAGAAATAGAGAGATGGAGGGAAATAGAGAGGGGAAGAGAGGGAGGGAGAGAGAGAAATAGGGAGAGGGAGAAATATAGAGGGGGAGAGAGGGAGAGAAAGAGAGAAAAAAGAGAAATAGAGAAAGGAGGAACGAGAGGGAAATAGAGAGGGGGAGAGAGAGGGAGGGAAGGAGAGAGAGAAATAGAGACACAGAGAAAGAGGGGGGAGAGAGAAATAGAGACAGGGAGAGAGAGGGAAATAGAGAGGGGAAGAGAGGGAGGGAGAGAAATGGGGAGAGGGAGAAATAGAGAGGGGGAGAGAGGGGGAGAGAAATAGAGGCACAGAGAGTGGGGAGAGGGAGGGGGAAAGAGAGAAATACACACACACACACACACAGAGAGAGATAGAGAGATGGATGACAGATTAGAGAGAGAATGTATATTCCAAAAGTTATATATAAACTTTGTGATGGAATTCATTTTGCAACAACAGCATCTCACTCCCTGTTTCACCGGATCCAGCCTCAGGCAGGCTGCAAAATAAAGTAGTAAGAAAACAAGAGTTCACAGCCTGTCCAAATATTTCCAGAGCAGCCCTTATGCAATCTGTGGAACATTAAGTACTCAAGAACTGTGCTCTGTTGATAGGCAAAAGAACACATTTGAAAGGCGACTCCATTTGCCAACCAGCTATCAACCAATATGTACACAAGATGTTCCTTTAGGTTTTCTATTTGGAAGCTGCCTCATTTGCCCGTCCCTCTCCTGCTTGAAAAGGTTTCATGACAGATTAACTAACCTGAAGGTTAGAAAAAAGAAAAGAAAAATCAACCAACAAGCAAATGAGATGTTCACACAGGTAACCCCTTCTCGAAGAACTTGCTGGAGAACATCAGTAGATGTCAGAATTGTAGCCTCAGATCTTCAAACATGAATCCATCCTTCCCCAAACTGATACACCTTAGGTAGCAGAATCTCGGAACCCAGTGGTGGGCTGCAAATTTTTTAACAAGCGGTTCTCTGACTGGGTAGGCATGGCCAGTTGGTCATGTGACTGGCTGGGTGATGTTACTTATCACATTCAGCCCCGCTTCCCGGCCTCTCACCTCAAAAGCAGAGGTAGGATTCAGCCGCTTGGGGTTCCACCACTGGCTGGCCTCGCCCATTTTCCAGCTTGTTTTGTGGCCGTTTTTGGGCTATTTTCAGACACACACACAGACACACACACCAAGACAAGGTAAGCTCTTCAGAACTGTGTCGGGACTTGACAAGGTTGCTTTAGCCTAGCAAATCTTTAACAGCTAGGAAGGGTGACAGCAGGTAAAGTAAAGATTTTTCTGGTAATTCATTAGATGGGTTATGGGCCCGATAAGCAAATTAACAACGTAAATTACTCAAAACAATCTCCCGCCAAGCTCAGCCAAAGCTGGAGAGAAAACATCTTTTTTTAAAGTTAACATTGCAGACCAGTTAGAGAAGCAGCAGCAAAATTCATCATTTTCATAAGGCTTCTGGCTCCCATGAGCCACCCTCCCAGTGGTTATTTTTAATGGGAAGAAGGGGGGTGAGTTGTTAACTCTGCCAGCTTCTAATTGTTGCAGTTGAGAAAACAGATTCTGGAGCCAATAAATCCTAGTTTATTTTCTTCTATACAGATATCACCACTGGTGAATCCGTACTGAAGTTTCCACAGACAGAATTAAGGATATTCCAAGAGACATAAGGACTTCCTTTAGTAAAAAGTCCTCCCTACTTCATCTTAAAGGGACACGGTGGCTCAGTGACACTGAGCTTGTCGATCAGAAGGATCGGCAGTTCGGCGGTTCAAATCCTTAGCGTTGCATAACGGAGTGAGCTCCCTTTACTTGTCCCAGCTTCTGCCAACCTAGCAGTTCAAAAGCATGTAAAAAATGCAAGTAGAAAAATAGGAACCACCTTTGGTGGGAAGGTAACAGCGTACCGTGCGCCTTTGGCGTTTAGTCATGCCGGCCACATGACCACAGAGATGTTTTCGGACAGCCCTGGCTCTTCAGCTTTGAAACAGAGATGAGCACTGATCCCTAGAGTTGGGGATGACTAGCACATATGTGTGAAGGGAACCTTAACCTTTACTTCATCTTAAATAGTTTCCGTGAGAAAATTCAGAAATGAGAAGAAATCTAACCTAGACCTTTCAGATGAAATATTTGTCTTACATTCTCTGTATGAAACTTTAGATCTCTTCTCTTAGAGATGTCAGAGGAACATGGTCTTGGTTGTAGATTGTCTGGAACATTCTGCCTCCTGAGGACGTGCTGTCCCCATATTTTCAGAGTTCAGGGAGATCTTTATTGGTTTTTCCTTCAATCTTCTAATAAATGGTTTTAGAGTATAGCGTGTCTTCACAAACCTTCAGCTGATTTTATTTATGATTTATGAGGATTATCATTTTTATGTAAGCCACCAAGAGTATATAGAATTGGTCAGGATGCCAGATGTGTAAATAAACATACCACTGAATTTCCTGTAAGCTACCTTGGAAGGACTATTGGGTAAAATTTTACATCTAGGGAATATAATGCAAGAATTTCTATGGAGATTCTCAGTCATCCAGGTCATGGTTGTCCCAAAGATGCTTTTTCAAGAGGCAAGTGGACTTTCTGCTTTTTCTTTGAAGATATTTCCCTTCTCATCCAAGAAGCTTCTTCAGCTGAAGGCTCCACACCCATTTGTACAACTTCGGTGACTCTGAGGACACAGACAAATCTCCAAGTGGCCTCAACAACTCTCTAAAAAGAACGCAAATGAACAAATGTCTGCAAGGAATATAAGTCCTTCTATTCCCTACCATCCAGTCAGAGCTGAAGAAGCTTCTTGGATGAGAAGCGAAACGTCTTCAAAGACAAACCAGAAAGTCCAGATCCTTCTTGAAAAAGCACCTTTGGGATGATAATACAAAAATGTCAGCAAGGGGTCAACTGCTGCAGGAAGAAGATATCATTTGAGGAGCATCAAACAAAGACAGAATTTCCTTGTAATGTCCAAATGGGATTAATATTGTGCCGTATTAATTTTATAGAGGGAAGAGCCGAGGTGGCGCAGTGGTTAAATGCAGCACTGCAGGCTACTTCAGCTGACTGCTAGATCAGCAGTTCAGCGGTTCAAATCTCACCGGCTCAGGGTTGACTCAGCCTTCCATCCTTCCGAGGTGGGTAAAATGAGGACCCGGATTGTTGTTGGGGGCAATATGCTGACTCTGTAAACCGCTTAGAGAGGACTGAAAGCCCTATGAAGCGGTATATAAGTCTACTGCTATTTTTGTTTTTAAAGTTCCTTTTATCAAAATAACAGAATAACAGAGTTGGATGGGACCTTGGAGGTCTTCTAGTCCAACCCCTGCATGAGCAGGAGACCTTATACCATTTCAGACAAATGGTTGTCCAATCTCTTCTTTAAAAAACCCCAATGATGGAGCATCCACAACTTCTGAAGGCAAGCCTTAATTGTTCTAACTATCAGGAAAGTTATCCTTATTTATTTACATTTAACGACCCAGATGTCTCACTTATTTTAGCCAAGTTGTGCTGGGGAATTCACTGGAGAAAGCTATTATTTTGGGAAGAATAAGCAGAAAAAGACCTCCAAAGAACATGATGCCTGGACACTCAATGAAGCGGCTGACGTGATGAACCGAGGCCTCGAAGCCGTTATGGACTGGATGAGGGTTAACAAGCTTGTACTCAACCCAGAAAAGACCGAGTGGCTGTTGTGCTTCCCTCCCAAAGATTCGATCAATATCCCATCAATCAGGCTGGGGGGTCAAACTCTATACCCCTCAGAGAGGGTTCGCAACTTGGGAGTCCTCCTGGACCCACAGCTGTCGTTTGACCACCACTTGACGGCTGTGACCAGGGGGGCATTCGCCCAGGTTCGCCTGGTGCGCCAGTTGCGGCCCTACCTGAATCGGGAGGCTCTCACAACAGTCACCCGGGCCCTTGTGACCTCTAGGCTGGAATACTGCAATGTGCTCTACATGGGGCTGCCCTTGAAGAGCATCCGGCGACTTCAGCTAGTACAGAACGCGGCCGCGCGAGTGATTGTGGGTGCACCTCGGTTCACCCACATAACACCTATCCTCCGCGAGCTGCGCTGGCTACCTGTCGATCTCCGGATGCGCTTCAAGGTGCTATTAGTCACCCATAAAGCCCTTCATGGCAGTGGATCTGGATACTTGAGAGACCGCCTTCTGCCAATTACCTCCCTGCGACCAATAAGATCCCATAGATTAGGCCTCCTCCGTATTCCATCGGCCAGCCAGTGTCGGCTGGCAACTACAAGGAGGAGGGCCTTCTCAGTAGTAGCCCCGACCCTTTGGAACGAACTCCCCGTGGAGATTCGTACCCTCTCCACCGTCCAGGCCTTCCGCATAGCCCTTAAGAACTGGCTAGCCCGTCAGGCCTGGGGACAAGGTTAGCCGCCCCTCCCGAATGAAGAATGTATGTTGTTGAATATTTTATTATATGTTTCTCTGTTAATGTTTGTCTTCCCCCTCCCTTGATTTTATGTGAGCCGCCCTGAGTCCCCTCAGGGAAAAGGGCGGCCTACAAATATTAATAAAATACAAATACAAATACAAATACACCATCAAACTGACACAAACCAAAGCATAGAACAACTCAAAGAAGTAGTGCAAGATTGGAAGATGTGGTGAGGTCTGACCCATAAAATCACCAAGAGTCAGACACAACTGAAAGGATATCATCACCAACACCAACAACACACAGTTTTTATTCATCAACATATCCAGGATGTGTTCCACACACAGTGTTGTGGCCCGCCGGCAGCCAGCAGAGCTGGCGGCAGAGTCAGACAGTGAGGAAGTTGGGGAGGAACATGGACCAGTCCTGGGGACTGAGGAAAGCTCAGATGAGGGCTCTGCATCGGAGGCAGAGAGGGAGCTAGACAGCAGTGAGGCAGAGGAACAGCTGGAGCCTGTTCCCAATGTGCGAATGTGCAGGGTTGCCAGAAGACAAGAATAACTAAGAAAGCAGGGTCGACTTGGGAGTAAAGC
Source organism: Thamnophis elegans (assembly GCF_009769535.1). Classification (NCBI taxonomy): domain Eukaryota; kingdom Metazoa; phylum Chordata; class Lepidosauria; order Squamata; family Natricidae; genus Thamnophis; species Thamnophis elegans. The sequence goes on along the minus strand of NC_045555.1, from coordinate 15,761,809 downwards.
CACACCTTGGAGGTGATTGGCCCCTCCCATAGGAAACAAAAGAGGAGCGAATGGGGAGTGGGCTTTTGCAGGAAACAATTCGTTCCTTTGGTTGTTTCAAGAGTGGAAAGTTCTGTTTCTGATTATAAGAGACTGTGACAAAAGTTGCCTTGCCCTGCGTTTGGAAACTAGTTATCTGGCAGCTCTCAGAACGAGATGAGGTTCGTGTTGATGACTATTCCTCTGAAAGATTGTTTGAGAAGCCTTGTTGACTGTGAATGAAAGGAATTCACTATGATGTAAATAAAAGAGGTTTTACTGGGACCAAGACTCGGCTTCTTGCTTTTTAAGGAAGCCTAAGTCAGAACACGTATGTTCTCTCCATATTACAATTCCTTTTCAGCCACTGATTTCCATATTGTAACTCCCCTTTCCAATTATGTCATTTTTCACAGGTGTCAGTTTAATTCTTTTACTACTTGACCTATATACAAATGCAGAAGAGGTTTGCCTTTAATGACTTCAATTAAATGCTTAATTTAGCATTTTTTGTTGGAGGACTAACTTCATCCCTCTATTTGGTTGCTACCTTCTGCTTTTCCTATATCTCTGGGAACAAATATACCATGCTAAAACATTCTTTTTAAAGAACACTATTAGTTAATGTGATTTTATCTCTACTTGGATTCAATGCTGAATTCTTTGAATTTCTTACAGCACACTTTGGAATTCCTTCTGTTGTTGCATTTTTTAAATAGTCTGGAGGTTTTTTTTTTCTTATGTAACATACCCTTTTCCCCATCCAAATACTTGTTACATGGTTTAATTGGGTTCTCCACATTCAAAAGGTCAAGAGTTCTTTTTTTCCATCTGAAACCTAAAGTATTTAGTAGATTTATGACAGCTATTACTGCCTCATCCCCGGTATTTTTCCTGTTAGGGTATAGCCAGCATAATTCTGGTCTCTATATTTTCTGGTCTCTGTTTTCTTTTGCTTTGGAATCTCCATGAAGTTTCAAACAGCATTCAATTCTTCCAATAAAATCAACACATCCCTGCCTTTGTTTTTTTTAAAAAAAGGATTATATATCATCCTTACAAATTCTTGTATATTGTTCAAATCCCTAATGTTTCGCTTCTGTATAGGATCGGATAGTATAGAGAATAGGTAGGACAGGAGAGGATATATGATAGGATAGGATAGGGCAGTGTTTCTCAACCTTGGCAACTTGAAGATGTCCGGACTTCAACTCCCAGAATTCCCAGCATTTGCTGGCTGGGGAATTCTGGGAATTGAAGTCCGGACATCTTCAAGTTGCCAAGGTTGAGAAACACTGGGATAGGGGATAGAATAGAATAGGGAATAGGGTAGGATAGGGAGTAGAATAGAGCAGAGCAGAGCAGAGCAGAAGAGGAATGGACTGGACTGGACTGGACTGGACTGGAGTTGACTAGACTAGACTAGACTGACTAGACTAGACTAGAATAGAATAGCTTTATTTGGCCAAGTGTGATTAGCTACACATGGAATTTGTCTCAAGTGCAGAAGCTCTCAATGTACATGCAAAACAACAGAGTAATAATAATTATAATAATGATATCAATAATAGGAGGCAGAAGAGAAGGTGAGAAGGATTATTTTTACTACTACTACTACTACTACTACTACTACTACTACTACTACTATTAGTACAGTTTATTGATATCGCTGTTCCTGGAGATGCCAGAGTCGAAGAAAAAAAACTAGAAAAAATAATGAAATATCGCGAAACTACACAGCTATGGATGAAGCATGTAACAATGATGCCCATTGTCATTGGGGCACTTGGCACCATGTCCAAGAATTTTACAAGATACATCCACAAATTGCAGCTTCCTGCAATAACACCAGCGGAACTGCAAAAAACTGTGCTACTCGGAACATCTTATATTTTAAGAAGGTACTTGGTTGATACCTAGGACACTGGCAGCAAACCGTATCAACCGTTAGCACCAGTCACTGTGACTGCAATACCAGTTATAAGATACACAGCTGGTATAGTTAACTGGACACAAGCTGATATGGACATTTTAGACCGAAAAACCAGGAAACTAATGACAATGCACTACAGTTTACATCCGCGTGGTGACACTGATAGATTATACCTGCCCCAAAAATCAGGTGGCAGAGGATTATTACAAGTGAAGCAAACAGTTGAAGAAGAAAAACATGCACTGGCTGATTATTTAAAAGAAAGTCAAGAACATCTATTAATCGAAGTAAAGAACAAAAATCTACTGAAGGCCCAACAGACGAAACAAGAATACAGAAAAGATGTGATAAAATCAAGAATGGAGAGTTGGCAGAACAAAGCACTGCATGGCCAATTTCTGGAAAAAATAAAAGATAAAGTGGACAGTGAACAAACTTGGTTATGGTTAACAACAGGTACATTAAAGAAAGAAACAGATTCACTAATCCTGGCTGCGCAAGAACAAGCTATCCGCACAAATTCCATTAAGGCCAAAATCGAAAAATCCTCCGATGATGCCAAATGCAGACTTTGCAAAGAAGCTGATGAAACTGTTGATCACATACTCAGCTGCTGTAAAAAAATCGTGCAGACTGATTATAAATTGCGGCACAATTCAGTAGCACAAATGATCTATTGGAATTTGTGCAAAAATTATAATATTAAAACAGCAACAAACTGGTGGGAACATCAGCCTGAAAAAATCACCGAAAATCAGATGGTCAAGATCTTGTGGGATTTCCGTATACAAACGGACAAAATACTGGCGCATAATACACCAGACATCACACTGGTTGAGAAAAATAAGGTCACAATCATAGACATCGCAATACCAGGTGATAGCAGGGTCGCCGAGAAAGAACATGAAAAAAATCGCAAAATACCAGGATTTAAAAATCGAAATTCAACGACTATGGCACAAACCAGCAGTGGTAATTCCAGTGATAATTGGCACACCGGGTGCTATTCCAAAAGCCCTGGAATTACATTTAAAACAGTTAAAAATTGACAAAATCACCATCAGCCAAATGCAAAAAGCCGCACTGCTTGGATCTGCAAGCATATTACGAAAATACATTACGACGTCCTAGGCCCCTGGGTGGGGCCCGACTAGTAACCAATGCCAAATCCGGCGAAACAACTGGCCGCTATGATACAATTGTATAATAATAATAATAATAATAATAATAATAATAATAATAATAATAATAATAATAATAATAATGCCACAATGTTAAGCCTCCAAGTAACATGTCCCCAATAAGAACAGTCCATATTCAAACAAAGACTTCTTATTATACATGGATAAATCTACTTAGACATAATACAGTACTACAGGAATTAGGGTTTTAGCAGGATGATGGGTCTAGTTGTTTTGGGATGCAATGTTCTATAGCAGCTACCCCAAGGGGAGCTGAATTAAGTTATATCCAGGATGTGAGGGGTCTGTAGATATTTTCTCAGCCCTCCTTCTGACCCAGTCAAGTATACAGGTCCTCAATGGAAGTCAGGCAGATTGCAATTGTTTTTTCTGCAGTCTTAACTATCCATTAGGGACACGGTGGCTCAGTGGCTAAGACACTGAGCTTGTCGACAGTTTGGCTATTCGAATACCTGGTGCCATATAATGGGGTGAGCTCCTACTACTTGTCCCAGCTTCTGCCAACCTAGCAGTTCGAAAGCACATAAAAAATGCAAGCAGAAAAATAGGGACCACCTTTGGTGGGAAGGTAACAGAGTTCCATGCCCTTCGGCATTTAGTCATGTCAGCCAAATGACCATGGAGATGTCTTCGGACAGCACTGATTCTTTGGCTTTGAAACAGAGATGAGCACTGCCCCCTAGAGTCAGGAACTACTAATACATATATGTGAGGGGAACTTTTACCTTTAACTATGCACTGGAGTCTCTACCATTTCCCATTTGGTCGCTGTATCAAACTGTTATATACGTAAGTGAATATAGGTCTTGGATAATTATTAATAAAAGCCATTAGGTACACATAAGCGTCTGGAAGGTCTTATGTTTTCACTGATCCTTAAACATCAAGAGGTTTCTGAACACTGTTTCGACAAGATTAGACAATGGTTGTGTAAGTTAGCTTGCCGTTGAGGACGATCTCATTTCAAAGCATCTGTCTCTATTGAGATCCTTTGTTAACTGCTGTCTCTATAATTCTAGCATGCTGTCTAGAAGCCTACATTCTACACAATAGGGCCAAGTGCAAATCCATTCATTGTGAGGCTTATTTGTGTGCCTTTTTCTTTCATTGTACACAGTCACTACACATCTAGAGGGCATATCTTTCTGTGCTCTGGCAATGACTTCTGACTGGTACATTTGTCATCTTTAAATAGAACCATAACTCTCTTTTTTTTCTTCTGTTAAGGATCTCGCTCAAAAAAAGGTGTCTCACTAAACGTGGAACACACAAGATCTTAGGAGATTTTCAAGGGTCTCGTTTTCACTGCTACTTATTGTTTTGACCTAGGCTTCACAGAATCATGAAACAGACTCCTTGTCCCTGCAAAACCTCCTTTTTTATTTGACTAATGTGAATCTCTAGCATTCATATCCAGAAAAGTCCCAGCAATAAGGTCTTTCAAGGGTGAATTGCAACCACAGACATTATCAGTCCTTGGAGAGCTGCCAGGCCGAGAGCTTCTAGTCACAACAGTTGTACAATGAAATACCTGGCAAAGAGCCTCTGTGGGGCACAAACTTAGATAAGCAAATCTTCACAATAATAAGCAAACTAATTGTCTCCTGCATACACCCCCCCTTGCTTCTATTTGTTCCCTATGGGAGGAGCCATTCCGTGTCCTCTTATGCCTTTACTCCCAAGTCGACTCCTGTTTCTTAATTGTTCCCTTCTCCTGGCAGCTCTACGCATGCATGCATCAGGAATAGGCTCCAGCTGTTCTTCTGCCCCACTTATCTCCAATTCCAAAGTTGGCTGACAACTGCCGGAAGGCCCTGGGCCCATCTCTGTCTCTAATGCAGAGCACCCATCAGAGCCTTCCCTAGACTCCAGGACTAGCTCAACCTCCTCCCCATCCAAGTCTGCTGCCAGCTCAGCTGGTGGGCCACAACACACACCTTGTACAATTCCTCCAGCATTAATGACCCCACTTTCATCACATTATATCAGTTGCTTAAAAGAAGCCTTCTCTGTCAGATGCCTTGTAGCCAAAGAGTCAACACACAAGCCTTTTGGAAGTTTTTTGGCTTCAGCTTTTTCTCTATGAACCAAAGATTTCTGATGAATTGCTCCACTTTCCCTGTCCATTCTTCTTCTACCTATTGCAGGTGGTGCTCGACTTACAACTGCAACCGAGCCCAACATTTCTGTTGCTAAGTGAGACAGATGTTAAGTGAATTTTGCCCCATCTCTTAAGGTCTTGTGTGTGTTCCACGTTCCTTTCTTGGTAGAATGATAGAAAAACAGAGTTGGAAGGGACCTTGGAGGTCTTCTAGTCTAACCCCCTGCTTAGGCAGGAAACCCTACACCACTTTAGACAAATGGTTATCCAATATCTTCTTAAAAACTCCCAGTGTGGAGGATTTACAACTTTTGGAGGCAAGTTGTTCCACTGATTAATTGCTCCAACTGTCAGGAAATTTCTCCTTAGTTCTAAGTTGCTTGTCCTCTCCTTGAACAACTTGCCAGTTGTTCAGTGGATCACTACAGTTGTTAAATTAGTCACAGGGTTGTTAAGTGAATCTGGCTTTCCCATTGACTTTGTCAAAAGATCACAAAATCAAAGTAAGGTTGAAGACCAGGGCCTTATACTATCATGGTGGCCTCAATTGCAAATACAATCTCGATACGATACAGATATGAAAAAGTATGGCTTTTATAAAGGACAAACACCTTTTGATAAGACACTGCTGAACTCTGATGAAAAACTAATTAAGAAGGTATATAACTTCTTACTAAATTTAAAAATGGAGGATGAACAAATAAAAGACGCAATGGTACAATGGGAAAAAGACTGGCTATAATATAGAACTAGAGAAATGGCAAAACGTATGGGAAAGGAACTATAGAGTAACAATGGCAACTTCTTATAAAGAAAATGTATATAAAATGTTTTATAGATGGCATTTACCACCTGCTAGGTTAGCTAAAATGTTTAAAAACATGTCTAGCAAATGTTGGAAATGTAATTTAAAAATGGGCACATTTTATCATATGAAGTAGACTTGTTCTAAAGCAAAAAAAAATGGGCAAAAATACACAGATAGCTAGAAAAGATAATAGAGAAACATGTAGATTTTAAATCTGAACTGTTTTTATTAGGGATATCAGAAACATTTGATAAGAAAAGTATGTATTTAATATTACATGTCTTAACAGCAGTGAGGATTATCTTTGCACATTATTGGAAAAATGAAGAAACACCGCAAGATGAAGAGATAATTAAAAAGATACTAGATTGTGCAGAAATGAATAGACTTACACTGAAAAACAGAAAGAAGATACAGATTATCAAACATGGAACTTATTTTATCAGTGATTAGAAAAAAAAGGAATGGAGATTAAGAATGGAAATTGTATGGCTAAGCAAATTAAATTCCCAAACAACACGATGTTTATTACGCACTAAGAAATGCAATTAATAGAAAATTAATAAAATTTATTTTTTTAAAAAGCAGATCATACATGATTCTAGCACATTGCACAGTCCTAAATATGAACCAGTTGCCGAGGGTCTAAATTTTGATCATGTGTCCATGGAGATGCTGAAATGGTCGTAAGTGCAAAAAATGGCCATAAGTCACTTTTTTTCAGGGCCGCTGTGATTTTCAGTGGTCACTAAGTGAACTGTTGCAAATCAAGGACTACCTGAATTCATCCTAATTTCTTATTTGGTACAATTTATCCGCCATCTCTAAGGCTGCTTTTGTTCTTATATCATCTCGTAATTTTCCATTCCACTTTGAAATGCTGGCAAAAGCTTTCCTGGAAAAAGTGTTAATGGTGGCCCATCCTTTGTAAGAGATTTATATGATTCAGTGTCTTTTATCAGATATCAGATAAATATTTATTCTTCTCTGTGCTCAGGAGTTAAGAAGGTCACAGAGCGGGGGAAAAAATCACTAAGCTTGTTTGTTCTTGTTGTGATGAAAGTAAGAAATCATTTCTTTATAGATTTATTTTCTCTATTATATTGTTAGTTTTCTTCTTTTCCTTTTTTCTCTTTTTTCCCTTTCACATTTTACTCCTCTCTATTCTCTTTTCTTTCTTTGAGTTGAGTGTGCACTAGATTTTACTACTATAATTTTTAAAAAAATCATATAAGTATACAGAGACAAAAAATATACAAATACACGCACCCAGGCATTCACGCCCCGTGCAATTTAATTCAGCTCAGGGCCATCGGCCCTTTTCCTGTATCCCTCCCTCAACCTGGCCATCTGCACACAAAATAAATAATGCAAATTGATGTTTTATGTATTTAGTTACTTTGAAAATTAGATCTTGAAACGGATTATGCACGTATCTGGTGGACTGTTTGGCAAGAGATGTAAGAGTAACTTCCTGTCAAGAGAGCAATAGAGATGGAGGTTAAGACGAAGTAGCAAAATAGAGAAAATGGAATACCAGCCACAGGAGAATGTTAATGAGTAAGACAGGTGCATATCATTTCTAAGACTGATAACAGAATTCGCATTTGATCTCTGATTCCTAAACCGTGACTATACGTGGTCCAGGAGTACAAAAAGTGAATTTATGTTGTCTAAGACATTTATTCACACAGTTGACATGGTTTGATCTGAAAAGTCTGAACAGTTTTAGATCAGTGGAGTCTTTGGTGCGTGCTGAGCTTGGCTGTTTTCTTGCAAATATTTCATTACCAAACTAGGTCATATCATCAATGCTAGAAGGAAGTGGGGTGTATGGAGAGGAGAAGGAGGAGGCCTGTGTGATTATTGGTGGTCTTCAAGCTTGGTTGTTGTCTCGCAGACCAGAGGTGGTATTCAGCAGGTTCTGACCAGTTCTGGAGAAATGGTAGCGGAAATTTTGAGTAGTTCGGAGAACCGGTAAATACCATCTCTGACTGGCCCCGCCCCCATCTATTCTCTGCTTCCTGAATCCCAGCTGATTGGGAGGGAATGGGGATTTTGCAGTGACGTTCCCCTGGAATGGGGAGGGAATAAGGATTTTACAGTATCCTTCCCTGCCATGTTCACCAAGCCATGCCCACCAAGCCATGCCCACCAAGCCCACAGAACTGTTAGTAAAAATGTTTGAATCCTACCACTGTCGCAGACATTTCATTACTAAATGAAGAAACATTACCACTGCTAGTAAGGACGTACAGTTTGCTGTCATTTAAAATTTAAATTTAGCATTCAAAATTTAAACTTAGCATTCAAAATTTAAAATGAGTGCAAATTCTACTCCCTTACCAGCACTGATGACGTTATCTAGTTTGATAATGAAACATCTGCAGGAAAATAACCAAACTTCCAAGATATCATCAAGGAGTCCATAGTTCAAACCTGAGCTGCAAATATTCTATTCAATCAGTTTTAGATCTGGTAAATGTTTGTTGGGATCTCCAAAGAAGGCAGTGAGTGATGAGTCCACTGAATCTGATGGCCAAGAAAGGAAGATGAGACACACTAATGAAATTATGCTTAACTTAAACAGGACTTTACCAACCAGGGCAGATGTTAGAAGGAACACCTGGGGAGTCAGACAGCAGAGAGGAGTTGGAAACCCAAAGCCAAGGGGAGCAGCTGATGGAGGAAAAAGGATTAGACCAAGAAGTGAGAAAGTACTTGAGTTTCATCTTCAGGATCTGGCTTTCTAAAGTTAGCAAGGGCTTTTTAAAAGGATATATAGATCGTTTCTTTTTTCTATTGTTTTTCCCAATGCTTACATAAAACAGCAGTTTCAAAAAGCTAGAATTTAGATAATTGTAAGCAAAGCACCTTCATCCAATCAAATGTATGCTAAACAGACATGAACTACACTTTTCTTGTTTCCTGTTTTTTGCCTGTATAATTCAGTATTTAAAGCTGATATGCCTTCACTTATAATGTTTACACTAAACAACTTCCAATGTGAGAATACACCTTACAGGAGCTTGTAACTTGTTCACTGGATTAAATCGCTTTCCAATAAACTAACATCCACAGTGAAATGCTGTACTGTACAGCCACAAGTTCAAAGAATGCCGGTTTTACACGTCCCCTCAATTAAAGCAATTTTCTCTTTCTTGATCCTGATCTTTTAATGAACTTTACACACCATCCAAGCCCAGTATAGCCAAATCCCTTCACAAATTCCAATTTGGGGGAATATAATTTAACAACGCATTAACCTCCTTAAACCTCTTTCCCAATACTGAATTCACCATAGAAATAGTACGAATTCTTGAGAAAATTGTGATGATGCGTTACATAATCCTGCTGTACATCAATCTCTAAAATGTATCAGCTGTGAAATTTTGAACTCTTTTGTTAAGAGTTACGATTGGCCAATAGGATTCTATATGGCCTAGGTCCGTGAGGCAAACTTTTGGCACGCGTGCCAGAGGTGACACACAGACCGCTCTCCGTGGGCATGCGTGCCACCACCAGCTGCACTTCCGGGTTCCATTGTGCACATGCGCGAAGACCAGCGGGTCTGGCGCACCTGTGCATGCAGCCAGCTGATCTCCTCTGACTTTTGGTGCTCTGGTGCACATGCACACACTCCCATGTCGGCAATAAGTGCCAACAAGGTTAGCCACCACTTGCCTACATTTAAGGCAAGGAATTATAATAATTTGTTTATTCATTTGATATCACACCCACTTCTCAAAACAGTGAAATGTTGACATGTTAATTATGCTGTATAATTGGAGTTCTTAAACTGTCCCTATTTTTACATTTGCTTGTTTTGTCCTTTCTTGTTGTTTTAGTTTGTATTAATTGATTTTTCTTAAAACATAGGATTTTTCTCTCTTTCGTAGCTTAAAAGAAAAAGCACACATTTTGTTCATACTTGCTCTGACCTGCATTGTTTTAAAAAAAATCTCAATAAAATAGAAAAAAGGGCTTCACGTATTAGAGTGAAGAACATTTTTCAGTGAAAGTTAGTGGAGATACAGGTAGTCCTCATTTTACAACCGTTTGTTTAGTGGCTGCTCGAAGTTAGAACAGCGCTGAAGGAAGTGACTGGTGACCATTTCCTCCCCTTAAGAGCATTTCAATATCCCATGGTCATGGGATCAAAATTCAGATGTGTGGAAACAGCCCCGTGGTGGGATTCAGCCAGCTCGCACCTATTCGGGAGAACCGGTTGTTAACTTTCTAAGCAGTTCGGAGAACCGCTTGTTGGAAGAAATCTCATTTTGGTTTTTTTTTTCCACTTTACAGGGCTAATCCTGTAAGGAAGGCAGGAAGGAAACATTCTGGTGTTGTTTCTAGCCTAATCTTTATTGCCCTGCTTACAGAAACTGCCTCTCCGGTTAACCTTTATTACATTATAGCAGCTAAGGCAAAGCGCCCATCGACCTGAGTGACATTGAATTGGCCATGCCCACCCAGTCAGATGACCATCGAACCGCGCCTACCCAGCTGGTCGTTAGGGCAGAGAACCAGTTATTAAATAATTTGAATCCCACAACTAAAACAGCCTCATATTTATGACAGTTGCAGTGTCCCGGGGTTATGTGATTCCCTTTTGCGACCTTATGACTGGCAACATCAATGGGGAATTCACTTTAACAACCGTGTTACTAACACAACAGCTGCAGTGATTCACTGAACAGCTGTGGTAAGAAAGGTCATAAAATGAGGCAAGACTCTCTTAACGACTGTCGCACGTAGCAACAGAAACTTTGGGCTCACTTGGGGTTGTAAGTCAAGGACTTCCTGTACTCTCTTGTCTCCTATTCATTTTTGACTTCTTACTTTCAGTTGCTCTTTGCTATTGTAAGTCAGTTTCACTCCTTCTACAATCAGCTCTTCCCTTTAGTTGTTGGCCTATTGCAATGATGGCTAACCTTTTTGTCGTCTCGTGCCCTGCACCCCTGCACATGCATGCACACACAACCCGTGCCCCCCAGCCTGCTGTGCATGCACATGCGACCCCCCTCACCATGCTCTGTTTTGGGCCTAGCAGACCTCCCTGAAGCCTCCTGGTATCAAAAACGGGGCACGGGGGGCACAGTGTCCACCCATGCCCCCTCTGCACCCCCCCGTGCATGTGCTTGCGATACCCACATGTGCCTCGCTCCCCACACATGCATGTCAGAGACCTAAAAATCAGCTGGCTGGCAGGAGGTGCGCGCCCATGTGCGGTGGAGCTGAGCTTGGGTGACGACTCAATGGCCGCAGAGTGGGCTCCGTGTGCCACCTGTGACATGTGTGTCATAGGTTCACCATCACAGGGCTATGGTGTCATTTTCGGTTGATCTCTCATCTGTACATCCAAGGAAATTCAGAGAAGGCTACGCAAGCATTAGAGTCATGACTTTTCCTTAACCTGCAACATCCAGAAACCTCAGAGCAGGTTAGATCCATAGTCCACAGCAGTTGGGTAGCTAATGAGCTTTAACTAAATCAATCCATAACCCACATTTCATCCTCCATGAATGGAGCTGACATAAAAACCAGGACTGACACCCTAAAAATAGAAAAACAGCCAAGAAAAGGGAAAAAAAGATAGACCTGCACTGATTTAACACCTAACTAAAACTGATACATTGGCTGTTTTGTACTTGTGGGTTGCTGTCAATTCACAATATTTCTCTAGTTGCACAATGCCAGTGAACTTTCATTGCTCCTGGGGAGGAAAGCTATGACAAATCTAGACAGCATAATAAAAATCAGAGACATCACCCTGCCAACAAAAGTGCATATAGTCAAGGCTATGGTTTTCCCAGTTGCAACGGATGGCTGTGAAGGTTGGACCATAAGAAAGGCTGAACACCAAAGAATGGAGGCCTTTCAGCGATTGTGCTGGAGAAGACTCCTGCGAGTCCCTTGGACTGCAAGGCGATCAAACTGGTCAGTCCTAGAGGAGACCAACCCTGACTGCTCTTTAGAAGGCCAGATCCTGAAGATGAAACTCAAGTACTTTGGCCACCTAATGAGAAGGAAGGACTCACTGGAGAAGAGCCTCATGCTGGGAACAATTGTGGGCAAAAGAAGAAGGGGATGACAGAGAATGAGGTGGCTGGAGGGAGTCACTGAAGCAGTAGGCATGAGCTTAAATGAACTCCAGAGGATGGTAGAGGACAGGAAGGCCTGGAGGAACGTTGTTCATGAGGTCGTGATGGATGGGACATGAATTTGCAGCTAACAGCAACAACAACAAAGTGAACTTTCCATTTTTATTTCCTCCTTCACCTACTCAGGTATTTGTTCCTTGCATGGAGTATGTATGTCTCGTGTTCTGAGCAAGTTAGCAGACACCCATTTTTGCCGGCCATGAGAACAAAGCTAATAGTAGCAACCATTCCTTGCCAGGTAATTATTATGGAAGGAAATAAAACACAGTGCAAATGAGCCCTAATCCATCTCTCACAATGGCAAAGATCTTGGGAGTTCTATTCAAGAATTAATTCTAACTTTGGCTAAATTAGAAGACCACCCTGAAAAAAAAGCATCAAACAGCTCATTCAAATAAACCCTCCACTTCAAATGGCAGCTCTTTGAGGAAAAATACCAACTACCTGTTCAGACACTTCTATGATCCAAGGATTTCATTCAGGCTGAATTAACCACAAGCAAGCATTCCCGCCATGATGTGCCAGCCTCAATGGCACAGCCTCATCTAGATTGCACCATTGCTTTCTCTTTTTCTTTTTTTTTCTTTTTCTGTTCTCTCCCCCGCCCCACAAGGTTTAGTTTATGCTAAACCTGACTGAAGAACAGTAAGAGGAACCTTAGAGTCCTAGCGGACCATCACTTAATGATGATTAAAGGCCTGGAGACTAAAACCTATGAGGAGCCTATGCAGGTTTTGGGTTTGGCTAGTCTAAAGAAAAGAAGAATTAGGGGTGACATGATAGCAGTCTTCCAGGATTTGTGGGGCTGTCACAAAGAAGAGGGTGACAAATTGTTCTCCAAAGCACCAGAAGGCAAGACAAGAAGCAATGGATGGAAACTAATCAAGGAGAGAAGCAACCTGGAATTAAGGAGAAATTTCCTAAAAGTCAGGACAATTAACCAATGGAACCACTTGCCCCCAGAAGTTGTGGATGCTCCATCACTGGAGGTTTTTAAGAAGAGATTGGAGAGCTACCTGTCTGAAATTAACATATGATCTCCTGCTTTAGCAGGGAATTGGACTAGAAGACCTCCAAGGTCCCTTCCAGCTCCATTCTGATTCTTTCTGTGTGATTTGGGACTGTTTTCTGGTGGGTAAACAGTCTTTTTCTCAAAGCTCTGCTCGCGAATACACCGTTCACGAAATATCTCCTTGTAGTAACCAACCTGTTGAAATGCTTCCATTAAAGATAATCGAGAATGCTAAAAATTCTCATGTAAAATTTTTGGCCACAGTTTCCCCCCCACCGCCCAAAAAAACAATATTTAGGTGTACAAGGGGATGACATCCAGTTGGCTCTGGATTAAAACTTACTTTCCCACAGCACTTTCATTTAGATGAAGCGTTTGTGTCTTCAACTGCCTGATTAGCTCTTGCCCAGAAAGTCCCACTTTTCACACCTTCTCAGAACCAGATGGCAAATTGTGAAACTGTGGCAGCTTTTACAAGCTCTACTCCCTAAAACCAAGCAGAAACAATGAAACGTGTGATTGTCCCAGTCCCTGTAATCTCAGCATCTAAAGTGTGTGTGTGTGTGTGTGTGTGTGAGAAAGAGAGAGAGAGAGAGAGAGAGAGAGAGAGAGAGAGAGAGAGAGAGAACGGGGGAGAGGGAGAGGGAGGGAGGGGAGAGAATGAGGGAGAGGGGAGGGAGAGAAGGAGGGAGGGAGGGGGGAGAGGAAGAGAGGGAGGGAGAGGGGAGAGAGAGACAGACAGAGAGGGAGAAGAAGGGAGGGAGAGGGGGGAGAAGGGGGGAGGAAGAAGCGGAAGTGAGGGAGACGGTGGGAGAGAGAGAGACAAAGAGAGAGAGAGAATATTTCCCAGCTCCTATTTGGCAGATCTCAAAGAACGTAAGCATGGTGAAACCTGGTTGGCAGGAAATCCCAGAGCTGTAAGTTACATTGGGGTTAATAGGTTGTCCATTAAGTCCTCTAATGCCTTTCAGGGGCAACTAATGTCCATTCATTTTCAGTCCTCTGTCACCACTGCAGGTTCTTATACTAGATCTACTCCCAAAGCAAGTTTTCAGATCAAGTTCAACACACTAAATCCCCTAAATCCAATGCAATGCACAACACACCTTATTTTGGTCAATTCCATAGCAATGACATGACGACAGATAACGCTGAAGCACAGGACAAGGGACACAACCTTTTTGACAAGTGGGAAGCATGGCAGGATGGAAGATAAATGAAAGCTCCTTCCAGTCAACAATTGTAGACTTGAACTGTTTAGGAATGCAAGAAATTTTCTTCCCAATTCTGAAATTTTAATATCTGGCTTGGTATTTGGAAGGCGGCCTGGCTCAGCGGTTAAGACACGGGGCTTGTCGGCTGGAAAGCCGGCAATCCAGGTTTAAGACCCGAGCTGCACACGACAGGTTGAGCTCCCGTTCCTTGCTTCAGCTACTGCCCACCTAGCAGTTCGAAAGCATGCAATTGCGAGTAGATAAACAGGTACCACTTCGGTGGGAAGATAACAGTTCTCCATGATGTGATGGTAGCTAAATGACTCTCAACAGGTCTTAAAACAATGATGCTGGCTCAATTGAAACAGAGATGAAAACTAACCTCTATTAGTGGCAATGACCAGTGGAGTAAAATCTGCCGGGACACCTTTACCGTTCTTATTTGGGGCATTTCGTGTACCTTGCATTTTATTACAAATTAAGTCTATTGGATCCATTTCTGTAATTCACGCAAGCATGAATTAACTTCACGCCTACAGAGATTTAAAGGACTTCGCACCCAGCAAGACAAGAAACAATGGATGGAATCTAATCAAGGAGAGAAGCCACCTGGAATTAAGGAGAAGCTTCCTAAAAGTAAGGACAATTAACCAGTGGAGCAGGTTGCCTTCAGAAGCTGTGGGTGCTCCATCACTGGAGGCTTTTAAGTAGAGACTGGAGAGCCATTTGTCTGTAATGGTATAGCAGGGGTTGGGCTAAAAGATCTCCAGGGTCCCTTCCAATTCTGTTATTCTGGTCTGCTCTGTGCTGATCCTCTGTATGAGATTCTTGAGTGAAAGCAATTAAGTGAAGCAAAATTGGGAAGTAATCGCTACCCACAGTAAGCTTCACTTACAATTTATTGAGCACAGAGATAGATTTGTACACATTCATAAGCCTACTTGGCAAAACCAGGCAATGCCTTGTAGTAATCTACTTATTTCATGGATATTTTGCTTTTAGGTATGTTTTGACTTACGAAAAAAGCATCCCTTCTATGGGATTACCTGAAACAGCATAATTTGGGGAACAAATGCTGGCCACATTTTTTTTTAATACAACGTACCATTACAAACAAGGGATGTGGTGGCTCAGGGGCTAAGAGGCTAAGCTTGTTGATCAGAAAGGTCAGCAGTTTGGCGGTTCGAATCCCTAGCACTGCGTAACAGGGTGAGCTCCCATTACTTGTCCCAGCTTCTGCCAACCTCGCAGTTCGAAAGCATGTAAAAATGCAAGTAGAAAAATAGGGACCACCTTTGATGGGAAGGTAACAGCATTCCGTGCACCTTCAGCATCTACACCTGCCGGCCACATGAGAATGGAGACGTCTTCAGACAATGCTGGCCCTTTGGCTTTGAAACAGAGATGAGCACCGCCCCCTAGAGTCAGGAATCACTAGCACGTATGTATGATGGGAATCTTTCTCTTTTATCATCACAAACAAAGTCTAATTACTTCCTCAACTCACAACACAGAGGGCAGCTTGCCACTCATCCCAAAACCAACACCACCAAGAAAACTTGCTCGCATGTTGCTTAATGTTTCGCATGAAGCTCCACTTCATTAAAATATGCTTATCATTTTATGCACTCTTGTTTGATTCATTAACCCCTAGATAAAACAAATGAGCTGTTGATTTAGGGATACT
The DNA here is from genome assembly GCF_009769535.1 of Thamnophis elegans. Lineage (NCBI taxonomy): Eukaryota > Metazoa > Chordata > Lepidosauria > Squamata > Natricidae > Thamnophis > Thamnophis elegans. The sequence goes on along the minus strand of NC_045555.1, from coordinate 15,745,670 downwards.
ATTAATAGAATGCTGGGGAAATTATAGATCAGCTGCTTCCAAACATCCTTTTTTTGTTTGTGTTTTTCCTGGCTTTTGGCATCCTATCTTTCCCAAGCTGGGCTTTTTCCTTCCCTTCCCCAAAAGTACAAGAGCCAGGGAGCTGTTAGATACACTGTCTTTACTATCAAGAGTCTGGAACCACAGAACATAGAACATAAGAGTTGGATGGGACTTTGGAGTCCTCCTAGTCCCATCTAGTCCAGCAGGAGACCCTATATCAGGGATCATCAACCGGTGGTCCATGGACCACTGGTCGTTCATGAGAAAATTTTGGTGGTCTGGTCCACAGAAAAATTATTAGCATTTTTTATATTGCACTAAATCAGGGATCTTCAAACTATGGCCCCTGGGTCGGATAAGTGCAATTAACTTTTGTGTCGCTGCAGAGAGTCTCCCCCTTTGGGGTCTTTTTGTGTGGGTCGTAGGGGAGCAGAAATTCTGACTTGGGGTCTGCTTCAGCCTCCTGGTGTGGGGCTTTGAGCAAAGGCTGGAGGAAGCGCTGCTGGTGGCAAAGAGCCAGAGGGCCTTGTTCCAGTGGGACTGCATCATGGCCTGGAACTGGCTGATGATCTCAGCCCCCTGAGCCTTCAGGTGCCGGTACCTGGCCTTGCACCACCACAGGTCTTCCCTCTGCTTGGAAAGCCTGTGCTCGTAGTCTTCAGTGAGGTGCTTCTGCTGAGCCTCCTTCTCGGTCAGATCCAATTTGAACTGAGCCAGCTGTTTAGCCAACTCTTTCTCATGGTGGCTGCATAGCTCCAGCAACTGCTTCCTGTTGAGGCTCTAAGGAGTCCAGGAAGGGAGGCAAGGAGTGGCAAGTAGAGGCTGGTGAGGCGCCCCTTGACATGAGTGACATCAAGTTGGCCACACCCAGTCACATGACCACCTAGCCACACCCACCCAGCTGGTCATTAGGCAGATTATATTAGTGATCCACGGGATATAAAATTATGAATTTAGTGGTCCCTGAGGTCCGAAAGGTTGGTGACCCTTGACCTATACCATTCCAGACAAATGTTTGTCCAGTGTCTTTTTGAAAGCCTTCAGTGATGGAGCATCCACAACTTCTGAAGGAAAACTACTCCATTGGTTTAACTGCTCTCACCATTAGGAAATTTATTCTTAGTTCTAGGTTGCTTCTTTCCTTGGTTAGCTTCCATCCATTATTTTTTATCTTGTCTTTTGGTGCTTTGGAAAATAGTTTGACTCACTTGTCTTAGTCGGCATCCCTCAAATATTGGAACAGGGCTATCATGTCTCCCATAGAGCTTCTTTTCATTAGGCTAATCATACCTAATTCCTGTAACTGTTCTTGGTATGAAACTTGGAGCAAAGGTGAAAGAATAGGCCTCGAGGCAAGTTTCTTGGATTTTTTTTAATTTTCAATTTGTCCACAGGCTATGGAGGACTTTCTAGTCAAGGTTAAGATCCATGAAACAAAGACAAAGACAAAACAATTATAAGTATAATCTTTATTGTCATTGTACTTAAATACAATGAAATTGGTTAGACTTGATTACCATAGTGTAACCCACTCTTACTTGTGGTACTTTATGGTAGTGATGGTGAACCTGTTGCGCAGAAGCATTGCACGCGCTTGTCCGGGTTATGTTCTGAAAAAGCTGAACTTCTGGGTTCTAGCACGTATGTGCGCTCAAAGATCAGCTGGCCAGCGTCCATGTGCAGGCCGGTTTTTGGCACTGCCGTGCACATGAAGGGATCGTGCTCCGGAAAAGCTGAATTTCCAGGTTCTGGCACCCATGCGCACCCAACAATCAGCTGGCCGGCATGCATGCACACACTGGTTTTTGGGATTGCCGCGTGCACAAGGAACAGCTGGTCGTCGCGCGCATGCGCATCAGAAACCCCGAAGACAAAAAGGCAAGGCTGTGTGTTCCGGCTGACATGGCTTTGTGTGCCACTTTGGGCCCGTGTGCCACAGGTTCACCATCACAGCTTTATGGGGTCCTTCTGGATCATGAGACAGGAATAGAAGAAGCAAAGCCAAGCTTCCGATACACAGAGAGAAAATAGAAGTCTTCCTTTTATTTCCATGGAAAAAGGAAACCCATATACTCCCAGGAATACAAATAAAGATAAAACAGTGCTGTTGTTTTATCATTCAAATAGAAGATAAGAAGAAAGGAAGAATCTGTGAAAATATCAGTACGATAAATGCCGATATTGTGCTGTGGCCTTTTGCAATTAAATATTCTAGTATATCAATAACAAAATCAAAACATGATTCCCCCCCTCTCTTTTGCATTTCTTTAGTTTAGAAGCTATTTGTTCTCAGGTTGAGAGGAGATAATTGAGGATAGGAAATGGGATTTAGTAATATTTTTTTCCTCTTTTCTATCAATCTTATTCGTGTTTTCTGTTAAGCAGGTAAGTGAAGTGTGTAAATGTCCCAGCAGGAAGACCAGGCCTAAAAAACTGAGTTATGCAAAGTAGCACTACGGATTTCAGCCAAGCTGCCTATTTCTATGATATGTGAGAAAATTAAACTGAACCGTCCACAGATGATATTTTAAAAAAAATAGAAGTCCTGCAAAGAAGTCCAGGTGTTTCTTTTCTACCACTGTATTGTCTCTCAATAGGAGTTTGAAATTGCCATTATGCGAGGCAGTATAAATGTTTATAGTTGGGCCAGTAGCTGTATTAATGCTATCTAATACATAAAACAAATTATATACCTTTAAAGAATTAGATTAAGATTAGCTGCTTGGCAGCATGTGTGGTTTGCAACATGTTAAAATTAAAACATTAAAATATCAAACCAACACAGTCCAGGGCATCAACAGAAGGATAGAATCAAGAGAATGTGAAGTGTTAATACCACTTTATAAGGCCTTGGTAAGGTCACACTTGGAATAATGCATCCGGTTTTGGTCGCCACAATGTAAAAAAGATGTGGAGACTCTAGAAAGAGTCCAGACAAGAGCAACAATGATGATTAGGAGACTGGAGGCTAAAACATACAAAGAACGGTTGCTGGAATTAGGTATGTTTAATTTAATGAAAAGAAGGACTAGGGATGACATGATAACAGTGCTCCAACAGGGAATCAAATTAGTTTCCAAAGCACCTGAGGGTAGAACAAGAAGCAATGAGTGGAAACTCATCAAGGAGAGAAACGACCTAGAACTAAGAAGAAATTTTCTGACAGTGAGAACAATGAATCAGTGGAACAACTTGCCTCCAGAAGTTGTGAATGCTCCAACACTGGAAGTTTTTAAGAAGAGATTGGACAACCATTTGTCTGAAATTGGCATAAGGTTTCCTGCCTGAGCAGAGGGTTGCACTAGAAGACCTCCAAGGTCTCTGCTATTCTATTTTAAAATATCATGCAACCCAAAAATTGACATTTCAACTGGCTTTTGACAGACGCCTATTGTAACGTTGTGACCACTTTTGCTTATCCTTAGCAGAGTCTTGCAAGCAAGTCTGTAAGAATCATCAAAGAACTGTGATCTTCGAGTCTCCGTATCTGTAAGAGTAATAAATCCATAAATTCTTTTCGATTTCTTAGATTGCAAGTATGAGAGACATCAAGAACTGAAGAAGCATTTTGGATCATTTTGGAAGAAAAAACTAAGAAAGTCCAGTTGCCTTTTGGAAAAAACTCCTTGGGACAACCATGACCTGGATCACTGAGCATCTCCATAGACATGAAAGACATCAAGGATATAACCTCTCAAGCTGACATTTTTCTGAGGTTCAGTGAAATAGCACCAAATGAGAACAGCAATGTGGACTACAACACCCATGTTCCTCAACCATGGACCGAAGAAGGCTCCGTGTTTTCACATTTTCTAAAAGAGGGCTGTGTCATTATCTCTACTTTGCAAGAGTTCAGTCAGAGAGGAGGTGATTCTTTGTCTAGGGTCCAGTGGTGGGATTCAGCTGGTTTGGGCAAACTGGTTATTAAATTGCTAGCTGGCCCCTTCCTGCCCCACCCCTTCCCGGAGTCCCCCCCCCGTGCCCTATTTTGGCTCCCAGGTAAGTGCAGAGAGGCCTACTAGGCCCAAAATGTGGTGCAGGGGGGGTGCGGCACAGCCCCCCCCCCAGCCCATTTTTGCTCCCAGGAGGCTGCAGAGAGGCCTATTAGACCCAAAACGGGGCATGGGGGGCAACAGCAGGAGGCCAAGTGCTGCCTGTCACACCCCCTAGTCATGCCCACCATGGCCACACCGACCCAGCTGGTCATTAGGGCAGAGAACCAGTTGAATGATGCAAGCTGGGGGACAGAAGTCAATTGGTGCCCCTTTGTGATGGGGGAGCAATGTCCACTTCTAAATAGGGGCCAAAGCAATTGAAGATAGATGCAGTGAAGTCTATGTTATTGACATGCAGAAACTGCAGTGATCACGGGAACCCCTTCCTAAAGGAACACACAAGAAAAGGGGTCCAGATAAAACAAGGTCAAGCAAAACAAAGGAAGAAACAGCAGTCTGGTTTTGATTATCTATCTCCGCCTCTCCAAGGTCACCAGATCTAGCTTCCCGCTTTCACTCAGCACTGCCCTGCTTTAGCCATCTGTAATTAAAAACACTGGAGGTTTTCAAGGAAAGAACAGTCAGCCATTTGTCTGGGATGGCATAAATATTCTGGGTTTTATTCAAATAGAATTTGAAGATAAAGTTTAAGATCTACCATGGGCTAATCTTATCAGCAGCCCACTATTATTTCACACACATCTCCATACTAGCCTAACAGATGTCCAAGAGTAGGAAATGTGGCATAAAATCTGTCTCAGGTGCTTGGTATCTTCAACAGTTACTTTGGTACGACACTGTTTTATTTAGCTTCTAGGGCAGGAGTGTCAAACTCAAGGCCCGGGGGCCAGATCCGGCAGGTGGAATGATTAGTCCTGGCCTCGCCCTCCCCCGGAAACAGCAAAACATGAACCACAGTGCCTCTGCCAATGAAAATGGCACTTGGGAGGGCTGCGTATGGCACTCCCCAGCTCCATTTTCACTGGCGGAGGGCTGCAGGAGGCCGTCACAGCCAAAACGGAGCTTGGAAGCCTATTTTCACTAGCAGAGCGCTTGGGCCATCACAGGAACCCCCAACACAGGTGATGTCGAGCTGGCCACACCCACCCCAGCCATACCCTCCCCAGCTCCGCAAGGTCAAACATAACCTTCATGCAGCCCTCAATGAAATTGAGTATGACACCCCTGTTCTAGAGCAATAAATACCTCTGATAAATTAGTTATTACAACAATTTCTATTAGGCTTCTTTGATGTGAGAAGGCAAAGACATAAATCCCATTAGAGAATAAGTCAACTAAGATCCCTTCAAGGGATCCATGAATGACACCTCCTGATGTTCTCTGGTCAGCTGAACAAAACTGGAGAGGAGGGGTCAGAGGCTGAATTCAATTCACTTGACAAATGCAACTTACCTTCCCAATCCATTCAAATTTTAGACTCATCTCAGAATAACAGAGTTAGAAGGGACCTTGGAGGTCTTCCAATCCAACCCTCTGCTCAAGCAGGAGACCCTATACCATTTCAGACAAGTGGTTGTCCAATCTCTTCTTAAAACTTCCAGTGTTGGAGCATTCACAACTTCTGGAGGCAAGTTGTTCCACTGATTAATTGTTCTAACTGTCAGAAAATTTCTCCTTAGTTCTAGGTTGCTTCTCTCCTTGATGAGTTTCCACCTATTGCTTCTTGTTCTGCCCTCAGGTGCTTTGGAGAATATCTTGACTCTCTCTTCTTTGTGGCAACCCCTGAGATATTGGAACACTGCCATCATGTCTCCCCTAGTCCTTCTTTTCATTAAACTAGCCATGCCCAGTTCCTGCAACCATTCATCATATGGTTCAACATCCAGTCCCCTAATTATATTTGCTGCTCCTGCCGATTACCTCTCTCAGACCAATTAGATCGCACAGGTTAGGTCTCCTCCGGATTCCATCTGCCAGCCAATGTCGGCTGGCGACTCCCCGGGGGAGAGCCTTCTCTGTTGCAGCTCCGGCCCTTTGGAACCAGCTCCCTGTTGAGATCCGGACCCTTACTACCCTCCAGGCCTTCCGCAAAGCCACCAAGTCCTGGCTGTTCCAGCAGGCTGGGGGGAGCTGAGAAGCATCTACCTCCACAGAAATTGTGAATGTTGGTTTTGTTTTTAATATGTTGTCTTTGTCTCGTTCCCCCCTTTCCCTTGTCTTTTGTGAGCCGCCTGGAGTCCTCCAGGAGTGGGCTGCATACAAGACAAATAAATAAATAAATAAATAAATAAATAAATAAATAAATAAATAAATAAATAAATAAATAAATAAATAAATAAAATCTTCTCTGCACTTGTTCTAGAGCAGTGATGACAAACCTTTTTTGGCACTGAATGCCGAAAAGGGACCATGTGCGCGAACCCACAATCCAGAAGAGGAGCTGCAAAGGGGGGATGCAAGTGCTTGCGTACACCGGGAAATGAACTTCCAGTTTCTGGCACGCGCATGTACACTGGCCATCTAGTCTTCCGGTTATTGGCACGCATGCATGTGTAACAATCAGCTGGCTGGCATGCATGCCCATGCCAGACAATATTCTAGCTTCTGGCACTGCCGCATGCATGAAAGCCAGCTGATTGTTGTGCATGCATGCAGTCCAGAAACCAGAAGAGGAACGGGCGACGCCACGCGTGCCAGGCCACATGGCTCTGTGTGCCACTTCAGCACACATGCCATAGGTTCACCATCATGGTTCTAGAATCTCAACATCTTTTATACATCATGGTGATCAAAACTGTATGCAGTATTCCAAGTGTGGCCTTACCAAGGCATTATAAAGTGGTATTAACACTTCATATGATCTTGATTCTATCCCTCTGTTTATGCAGCCTAGAACTGCGTTGGGTTTTTTTGGCAGCTGCTGCATCTCCTCTGAAAAGTTCTCAGTGCTCCTTCAACTTGATTATAAATGTTAAAGGCAGCATACAATTTCCTAACATTTAATTGTAAAAGTCGATATCTATATTTTACATTTCATCTTGTTTACAACTATCTATACTTAATTGAGTAACAGTCTGTTTATATTGCACACATGAAAATGTTGAAATTCATACATATGTACAATTAAGTGATCATGTGGAATTATGCTATTATTAATACTTGTTTTGCAAATATTCCATTCGCCACTGTTGGTGGGCTGTTTTGCCAAATGAATCATAATAATTATTTTTTGCCAGTGTATTAATAGATGTTAGGTAGATTCTAAATGTTAAGTGGATACAAAGGATTTTTTTTTTAAAAAAAAAACCACAATCAACACAATCTTGATTACTTTTCTGAACCATCCACAAGTATGATACCCCTTATTTTAAGTAGATAGTTGATTAAGCTTAACGTCTAAAAGACCACTCAAATGTAATGCAAGCACTAGAAGTGCTTTGTAATAATTTTCTCATTGAATATTGATTCATTTCCTTAATAAATAAAAAATGTATAGATCAGAAGGAATGCATCTGATTTGTTAAAACAAACAGAATTACAGCTAGAAACAAAAATCTAAGAACATTTGTGAAAGTTGTCAAAAGATGCAGCTGCCTTAATCTGCTACAGAGCAGTCTGCGCAACACTGTTCATGAAACCACTGTTTTGACAAATTGCACAGCCTGGTTTGTATTCTCCCGGACACAACAACTCATATAGAACATACTCACAATTACTGGAGTCTTGTGATTATTTAAAAACTTTAAATGACTATGCCCAGAGAAATGAACAGGGTAAAGGTATTGAAAGTGCTGAATTAAAGCAGTCATTAGCAAGAAATGCCACAATATTACTTTTCATGCTAAAATTGCAAGTTCTTTATTGTCTTCATGTTCAGACATGTGGAACTTATCGGAGGTAACCTGATGCTTGCAAATGAGTAATTAGCTGAAATTTAGAAAGGCAGATATAAAAGCAATTGGGGGAAGGAGGGGTAATGCGAAGTTTGTCTTGCAGCCGTTCTTAATTTTTCTCCCTCCTTCCCTCCCTTTCTTCACTGTTGAAAAATATAAAACCTATTATGCTTTTCACTTTTGGGTACACAAAATTATGCCAAGAATGGGGGAAAAAAGAGCCAGAAAGAATAAGACAAAGAAATTAAGGAAACAGCTAAACGTATTTTCCATCAACACTCTTTGCTGTTTTTCTCCAATCCTTTCTATCTTAGCAGATCGTCCTAACTTCCACCATCTCCATGCCCTTCTTCCTCTCTCTCAAAACATTATTTCAACGCAGACTTTAAAAGTTGAGCCAACATCTGTCATTTTTAAATGTTCATTTGTCCCCTGTCAGAATGCTATGGAAGCCAATTTCCCATGCCAATCCAAGTAGCGTTTAAGACTCCAAAACAATATATTTATATTATAAAGGAGACATGTTGCTCCAAGTAAATTTCAGTGTTTTTAAAGCTGTGCGGTGTGTGTGTTTTTTTTAGCATGGACTCCTGAAAATTTTGACATCAGTGATTCACCTAGTATTTTATTATATTATTTTATTTTTTATTGGCCATCCATCTTGCCCCAAGGGAAATATGGGCAGCTTATACCATTTAAAACAACCAATAAAACCAAAGAATAAATTATTTCCAGTAACAATAAAAGTTTTACTCCTATAGGAAGTTAGCACTCACCTCTCTCCTAGAAAAATGAGATATTTTAGGAAATATTAAAAGGGCAGAATATTTCCCCTGAAAGGAAGGCACAAACTCAGTCCCCCCACCCCGCACTTTTGTCAACGGACCATTAAGGCCTGAGCCAATGTATTCTACATAACGAAGGTCTATCTTCTTCAAGCGGAACCATAATCGGAATTGTCCAAAGCCCTTTCATTACATCATCATCCAGCAAGGCTCAACCAAACTTGGGACTCAAAACACAAGCTACAAAATTACCCCTGCACGGCCCCATGGGAGTCTGATAGCCAATCAGAATACAAGCTCAAATTCAAAAGCCCAGAGAGGGCATAAAACCAGGGCACTCTCGCCATCTCTCCCCTTTTCCCCCCAGGACCTCAAACCATGTGGTCCTGTCCACCATTAAACCATCTTTCCAAGCAATCTCCATGTTTCCAGTGTCTTTCTCCCCACTTGGAACTCAACCCAGATGGACATTTTTTCCAACAGTCCAAAGGCAGATTTGCAGGAAAAAATGAAGAAGTAGTCAGATTCCATTCACTGCTCTTTATCTGTATGACTTCAGCTAACCATCAGGATTGTCCCCATTAGTTATACTTACAGAACTGGGGGAGAGATAGATCAATTGAACTCAGCACCTCAAAAAAATCTTCAATCTGGATCAACTAATTATTCCCAAGTAGTCTTTAAAAAGGGGATGCGGTAGTTCAGTGGCTAAGCTTGTTGATCAGAAAGGTCGGCAGTTCGGCGATTCGAATCCCTAGTGCCGCGTAATGGAGTAAACTCCTGTTACTTGTCCCAGCTTCTGCCAACCTAGCAGTTCGAAAGCACGTAAAAACGCAAGTAGAAAAATAGGGACCACTTTGGTGGGAAGGTAACAGTGTTCCGTGCGCATTTAGTCATGCTGGTCATATGACCACGGAAACATCTTCGGACCGCGCTGGCTCTTCGGCTTAGAAACGGAGATGAGTCCTGCCCCCTAGAGTCGGGAACAACTAACACATGTGTGAGGTGAACCTTTACCTTTACCTTAGTCTTAAAAAAATGCTTAACAACTACAAAATACCAACTGGCCAAGAAAAACAGAAGCTCTTCCCTTGAGGAGTGGACATGAAGAGGAAGAGGAAGAGAAGATAGAAGAAAAAAAGGAGCTTTTGTAACCTAAGGTTACATAATCTAATCCATTCAATTTAAGGAATCTGAACAGCCCCCCCCCCCCCCCAAAAGAAAAATAAATAAATGAAGAGGCTGCTTCTACAGGTACTCCTCGACTTACAACCACAATTGAGCCCCAAATCTCCGTTGCTAAGCAAAAACAAAAGGTTTAAGTGAATTTTGCCACATTTTACCACCTTTCTTTCAGACGTTAAGTGAATCACTGCAGCTGTTAAGCGATTAGCCTGATTATTAAGTGAATCCGGCTTCCCCACTGACTTTGTTTGTCAGAAGATCACAAAAGGGGATCCCTGTCCCCCCAAAAGGGGACAGTTGCCATCGTCATCAATATATGCTGGTCGCTAAGTGTCCAAATTTTGATCAGGTGACCACGGTGGTAGAGTAGAATAGAATAGAGCAGAATAGAATAACAAAGTTGGAAGGGACCTTGGAGGTCTTCTAATCCAACCCCCTGATTAGGCAGGAAACCCTGCACCACTTCAGACAAACGGTTATCCAACATCTCCTTAAAAATCTCCAGTGTTGGGGGGAATTCACAACTTCTGGAGACAAGTTGTTCCACTGAGCAATTGTTCTAACAGTCAGGAAATTAATCCTTAGTTCTTGGTTGCTTCTCTCCTTCATTAGTTTCCATCCATTGCTTCTTGTTCTATACTCAGGTGCATTAGAGAATAGTTTGATTCCCTCTTCTTTGTGGCAACCCCTGAGATATCGGAACACTGCTATCATGTCTCCCCTGGTCCTTCTTCTCATTAAACTAGACATACCTAGTTCCTGCAACTGCTCTTCATATGTTTTAGCCTCCAGTCCCCTAATCATCTTGGTTGCTCTTCTCTGCACTCTTTCTAGAGTCTCCATATCTTTTTTACATCGTGGCGACCAAAACATTAGTAAGTGTGAAAAATGAAACCACTTTTTCCAGGTGTCACTTTGAACAATCACTAAAGGGATGATTGTTAAGTGGAGGAATATCTGTATTCTATGCCACCCGTCTTGCATTTAACAATAATCCCACCAAGAACCTGAACAAAAAACCTTTTAAAACAGTCCGTCCTGATCACTAGAAAACATGTCGGGCTGATCTGACAAGCCAGGAAAGGAAAAATAAATAAATAAATGTTTTCATTCAAGCTGAGCAGAGCCATCTTTTCCCCCTCCATCTCCTCAAGCCAACGTTTCTCTGGAACTTTTCAGGGTCAGCAAACACAGAAAGCCGGGCGATTCAGTTAACCAAGATTAAAAAGAATGAGGAGTCCATGCTGCTGACTGCCTCCTCTTCCATTATATTTTACTTTTCTTAAGTCTAATCTCAGCATTCCTCTTCAGTTTATCATTGCCAGTCTGGCCCGATAGCAGAACATCTAATCAACATTCGCAGCTAAATGTTTATGGAAGGTTTGGCCGTGCCTTGGCCTATTTTCTAGGCCAAAACCCGAGGAGAAAAAATCGATGAGGCCACATCTACAAAGGTCTAGAAGGGAAGTCCATTTCCCTATGCAAGAAGAGCAAACCAGAACAAAATACAGGGAGTCCTCGACTTACGACCACAATGGATTGTCCCCCAATTTATGTTGCTAAGTGGGACATCTCTCAAGGGAGTTCTCCCACACTTTCACCGCGGTTGGTAACCTGACTGTGAAGCAAAACTAGCTTCCCCGTTGACTTGGCTTGTCAGAAGGTCACAAAAGGGGGTCGCGTGACCTTGGGACATAACAACGGTCATGTATGAACCAGTTGCTAAGTATCTGAATTTTGATTGCGTGATTATGGTCATAACCATAAAAAAACCAGTCATTTTATCAATTGCCGTCGTAACTTTGAACAGTCACTAAATGAGCTACTGTAAGTTGCCAATAACCTGTATATCTGCAATTTCTCCTTGATATAATTTTCTATAAAATGCAAATTCAACTGAGTCCAATGAAGAAGTTGTGTAAGACTAAATGTTTCCATGCCAATCTCCTTCAGGCCTCACCCATTTTTTCCTACTGGCCCTGATCAGGAAATTTAACAAGCAGAACATTAAATGGGCAAATAATTACCTTTTAACTCTTGGAAGAGGCCAACGTCAATTAACACGCAGGAGCTCTTAACAAACAGAAAGAGGAGGAGGTGTTGGTAGCCCAGAGCAGTTCCTTCAATTATCAAGGTCGTTCCTGACAGGAGAAAAACCAAAAAGAAGGGGGGGGGGGAATAGTTCATTATTAATTTAAATATTTTTATTGAACAGTTTTTCCCCATTTTTAACACAAATATCATCTTTGCAACATTTCCACATCAGTATGCCTCTATTATACTCTTTTTGTCCATACATGTATACATCCATCCATCCATCCATCCATCCATCCATCCATGTATCTATCTATCTATCTATCTATCTATCTATCTATCTATCTATCTATCTATCTATCTATCTATCTATCTATCTATCTATCTATCTCGTCTGTCTGTCTATCTATCTCATCTATCTATCTCATCTATCTGTCTATCTATTTATCTATCTATCTCATCTATCTATCTCATCTATCTATCTCATCTATCTATCTCATCTATCTCATCTATCTCTCATTTATCTGTCTATCTATCTCATCTATCTGTCTATTTATCTATCTCATCTATCTATCTATCTATCTATCTATCTATCTATCTATCTCATCTATCTATCTCATCTCATGTATGTATGTATGTATGTATGTATCTATCTATCTATCTATCTATCTATCTATCTATCTATCTATCTCATCTATCTATCTCATCTCATGTATGTATGTATGTATGTATGTATGTATCTATCTATCTATCTATCTCATCTATCTATCTCATCTCATGTATGTATGTATGTATGTATGTATGTATGTATGTATGTATCTATCTATCTATCTATCTATCTATCTATCTATCTATCTATCTATCTATCTATCTATCTATCTATCTATCTATCTTGGGGGTTGGACTAGAAGACCTCCAAGGTCCCCTCCAGCTCTATTCTGATTGGTTGTAAGTGTGAAAGATGAACATAAGTCATCTTTTTCAGTGCTGTTGTAACTTTTATGGTCACCAAATGAATGGATTGTAAGTCGAGGACTAATTGTAATAATGGTGGACTGAACAGGAGATGGGAGCAGGAAAAAAGAAGGATAAGCTGAAATCTTCATTCTATTTTTGCATCTCATTTGTTACAAAGCCACTTTTCATGTCCTTGCAGTGCCAAGCATTTATTTGTCACTCTAGCTGAGTTGCACCTAAGGCATAGGCATGGAAACACGGCCCGGCGCATGTCAACCACAACAGCTTTAGCAAACGATGCATCCAGCACCCACCTCGAAATCCAATGTGCAATCTGATGAAAACCCAGTTAAAGAGGAGATAGCTGCATTCACAATCCTCTTAACAGAAGTTCTGCAACGGTAGATTTTTCTAATGGGTTTAGGGCCAAACCATTTCCCCCAAGTCATGCTATTAGCCCCAAAATAAATAAATAAAAATGAATGAATCAGCCTGCAGCCAAAGCAGCATGTGCTAGGATTTCATTAGAACTCCTGCTGAGCAGGATAATTTCTGGTCAGAGCTGGGACTTAAAGAGAACCATGATTAAATTAGGCACCTTGGAATATTGGTTTGCGGCTAGGTTCACTTATTTAAATTTCTATCCCATTCTAATCAATACAGCCTTATGATGATTGAACTCTTTTCCTCACCAGATGTGAATATATGCAAATATGTACACACGTGTCAAGATCCCACCCCCAACCTAAATATTAAGAGCCATAACTCATTGCTCACTGCCAGGTGTTCAATCCTGACCGGCTCAAGATTGACTCGGCCTTCCATCCTTCAGAGGATGGTAAAATGAGGACTCAGGTGGTTGGTGGCAAGAGGCTGACCCTGTAAACTGCTTAGAGACGGTTGTGAAATGGTATATAAGTTTAACTGCTATTGCCTTCCTTCCTTCCTTTCTCTCGCTTTCCTTCCCTCCCTCCCTCCCTTTCTTACTTCCTCCTAAAGGTTGACTCTGCCTTCCATCCAGGGGTGGGTTCCCGATGCAGCCACTGCCGGTTCGTTTAGGGGTGTGGTGCGGGCATGTACAGTTTGTGCACGCACATGCGCAGTACTGACAAAATGCTTCTGCACATGTGTAGGAGCAAAAACCAAGATGGCAGCACCTATGGAAACACCGATACAACCAGTTCAGGGGCGTGGCGGGCCGAGTTACTACCTACTCAGGCAAACCGATCTGAACCGGTAGGAACCCACCTCTGCTTCCATCCTTCCAACATCGGTAAAATGAGGACCCAGATGGTTGGGGGCAAGAGGCTGACTGTAAACTGCTTAGAGAGCACTGTGAAGTGGTATATAAGTAAGTGCTATTGCTATCTTCCTTCCTTCCTTCCCTCCCTTTCCTTCCCTTCCCTTCCTTCCTCCTAAAGGTTGTCTCCACTTTAAAATTAGGTAAAATGAGGACCCAGATTGTTGGTGGCATTGTAAACCACAGAGGGGGCTCTAAAGTATTGTTAAGCGGTATATAACTCTAAGGGCTATTGCTATATAGTGACCCTGTTTCCTTTCCTGTAAACGCTGATCCTTTATTTCAGTAAGTTGTCCTTTAGATTCATTTTATTTACTATATATATATATATTATATATATATATATATATATATATATATATATATATATATATATATATATATATATATATATATATATAGAATTGTGATGGCGCAGTGGTTAGAACGCAGTATTGCAGGTTAACTCTGCTCACTGCCAGCAGTTCAATCCTGATTAGGTCATGGTTCAATCAGCCTTCCATCCTTCCGAGGTGGGTAAAATGAGGATCCAGATTGGTGGGGGTGGGGGGGGCAAGAGGCTGACTTTGTAAACCGCTTAGAAAGGGCTGTAAAGCACCATGAAGCAGTATATAAGTCTAAGTGCTGTTGCTATTGTCTCAGACTTCCATCTTTCCAAGGTTGGTAAAACAAAAGCCCAGATGGCTGGGGGCAATATGCTGACTCTGTAAACTGCTTAGGGATGTGATATATACTTTACCACTAAAATGTTGAGCTTCAAGTGGGTGATTCATTTATGTAGCTTTCTTAGTAGAATTCTATAACTAGTTTCTTTTGTTTTCTTCCGGTTTTGTTTTGTTTTAAAAGGTGTGTGTGTGTATGTGTGTGTGTGTGGGGGGGTGTTTCAAAAAAGATCCTTGCCTCTCCCGACCATGGTGATTCAATTCCCAGTTGGCCTCCCCTCCAAATATATCAGAATCCAATGGATGGAATTAAAGTGGGGTTTTTTAAAAAGTTCAAAATAGGAAGGTAGGCTAAAATCTCCATTCCAGGTTACTGAAACCATTTATTTCAACCTAGAAAGACTTCCAGAATAGTTAGAAGGGTGTCAGAACATTTCTGGAAAGACGTGTGTATACACAAACACACACACACACACACACACGGGCAAATAAACACAAATCATTGCAAATTCAAGCTGTTTTGTGCCCTCCCATAAAACAGGCTTATAAGGGGGGAAATCCTCAATGGAAGTTTGCTCAGCTATAAAAGCGGAGGGAGGGAAGGAGAAAAAAAAGAGGGGGGGGCGGAGGATGGAAGGAAGGGACCGAGAGAAAGGAAAAGAAAGGAAGAGAGGGAGAGAAAGAAAGAGGGGGGAAGGAGGATGGAAGAAAGGGAGAGAGAGAAAGAAAGGGAGAAAGAGAGAGGGAGAGGAGAAGAAAGGAGGAGGGGAGAGAGAGAAAGAGAGAATAAATAAATAAATAAATAAATAAGAAAGAAAGAAGGAAAGAAAGAAAGAAAGAAAGAGAGAGAAAGAAAGAAAGAAAGAAAGAAAGAAAGAAAGAAAGAAAGAAAGAAAGAAAAAGATTTTTAGGAATGAAGTACACTTGAAAGCTCCCCCATCCATCTTGAAAGAAATGACAGCACTCAAAATGAAGCCAACCGAAGAGAAGCAGAATCACATTTCAGTTGACTTAATCTTAACATAAACAAATAAAATTTGATGCCAGTGTACAGAAGGGCACAACTTTCTCTGCATCTGTGAAAACCGGACACTCGTAAACGTTTGTAGCTTTGGAAACATTTGGAGATTTGGAAACATGATTACAGTTCAGATGCAACTAACTCATAGTTATGACTGTTACAGTGTCCTGGGGTCACGTGATCCCCTTTTTCCGACCTTCTGACAAGCAAAGTCAAGGGGGAAGCCAAATTCACCTAACAACCATGTTATCAATTTAACAACCGCAGTGATTCACTTAACCACGGGGGCAAGAAAGGTTGCAGAATGGGGCAAAACCCACGTAATCAATGCCTCACGTTAGAAACATACATTTTGGGCTCCCGTTGTGGTCATAATTGAAGACAACCCGTAATACAACATTTAGTATCAAGCCATGGTTAGTTTGGAAATTCTGGCAGCTGAGATTAGCAGCATTCAAATAGCTATATAATTATATCCCTAATTTTTGAGAAATTATTACCGGTATATCCAAATTTCTTCTCCAGGAAGGGAAAACAACAACTGTAAAGCATTGTATTCTACTATTTTTTACAACTTTTCCTAAATAATATTAAGCAATCTAGCCAAAGAAAAAAGGAGTTTTAAAAATGATGATGATGATGATGATGATGATGATGATAATTCTGGGGCTGATTTTAAACTTCATGGCGGTTGCAGCTGATCCGCGTGATTGTCAGAAGCTCCCACACACACAAACACTTTTTAAAGCATTTTTTCCCTACCTTTTCACCCAAACCAGCAGGAAAAAATGCTTTTAAGAGTGGGAAAAAATCTTCCGACGATTGCGGGGCTCACAGCTGAGCCGAACGATCCTCGGAATTTTTAAAAAATTTTTTTACTACCGGTTCGCGACCGGGAGGATTTCACCCCTGGGTCTCCTGTTTGGGTGGGGGGTTGGATTAGATGATCTACAAGGTCCCTTCCAACTCTGTTAATCTGTAATCTGACTGGAGGAGCACTCAGAAGCTTCAGGTGGTACAGAATGCCGCCATGTGGGAGGGAAGTGGGTCAGCTATTCTGCAGGTGTAATTTTCCAGGGGCAATTCAAAGGGGATGCTTGTCACCTTCATAGCTTGGGACCACCCTGCCAGAGGGATCTTTTTCTTCCACCCAATTGTTTCTACCCATCCAATCCAGTCAGACAGGATGAGCATGTTCTGAGGGCCATCAGCCAAGCAATGTCAGCTGGTGGAGAGCAGGGAAACCTGCTTTTCCCAACGTGCCACCTGCTCCCTGGAACATCCCCCTCCAGAGATTAGGATGGCCCTGACTCTGATGGGCTTTGGGGAGGTCTTGGAAAGCCAAAAGCCCAGGTGTGGAGTCCTGAGTGCATGAAGGACTCTTTTTTCTGATTATGTTGACACTGATTGATTAGTATCTCTTAGTTGCCCTTTCTCTCTCTCTCTTATAATTTTAACTGTTTTTATTATTGTTCACTGTTTGAGAAAGGAAGGAAGGAAGGAAGGAAGGAAGGAAGGAAGGAAGGAAGGAAAAAGATGAGGGGGAGGGCAGGAGGAGGAGGACAGGAGTAGGACAGGAGGAGAAGAGGAGGGGGAAGGAGGAAGAAGAGGAGGAGGAGGAAGAGAAGGAGAGAAGGTGGTGGTGGTGGTGGAGAAGAAGAGGAGGAAGGGGAGGGGGAGAAGAAGAAGAAGAAAAAGAAGAGAAGGAGGAGGAGGAGGGGAGGAGGAGAGAAGGAGGAGGAGGAGGAAGAAGAAGGAGGAGAATCAGAAGAAGAGGAAGAGGAGGAGGAGAAAGAGAAGGAGAGAAGGTGGTGGTGGTGGTGGAGAAGAAGAGGAGGAGGGGGGAGAAGAAGAAGAAGAAAAAGAAGAAGAAGAGGAGGAGGAGGGGAGGAGGAGAAGAAGAAGAAGGAGGGGGAGAAGAAGGAGAAGAAT